>NW_007732362.1:27262-29157 GCF_000696425.1 Galeopterus variegatus | reverse complement strand
TTTTGGAAAATTTTACACATAAGAAGCCACAAGCATTAAATAATAGAAAGATAGACAGATAATACATAGATACATAGATATATAACCAACCAACCAAACTCCTTGTGTTTTCTAGGCTGTCAGTATGCTAACAAAGAATAAATAAAAAGCTTTCTTTCCTCACCACACTTCAGTTTAATTGTTCATATTCAACTGATATGTAGGTAGTTTCTCTATTTCAAAGTTATTTGCACAATTCCACTAACAGAAATGCTTAAAAATCTGTTTTCATTATGACCTTTACCAACTATCATCTAGTACTTGCAATTAATTATTTGGAGCAATGAAAGTTGGGATTCCCAAAGAAATAAAACATTTATCTGTGACTGGGGTGGCATGCAAACATTAACCTTTAACCATATCCCATCTATTCTGATCCTTTTGTTGGCACAGTGACAGACCTTACTATAGAAAGTTCAAGACCTCTTGACTAAATCTTAGAGTCTTAAAGTTGTGAAACAATATTCCAAAACTTATGCTACTTTGGGGAATATTCTGGGTATTTTTAGAATCTGCTGCCATTCTTTCTTCCGATTTATTAATCAACAAATATATTTTCATGGAATATTTGTTGTGTGCAAAAATGAAAGAAAGCTGTAGTATTGATAAGCAAGATATATGATTTCAGGAAAGACTTGAAAAGTATCTGAAGAAATGGTTTGAAAGGTCTTGTCATTCTTGGGAATAATTTTACCAGGAAATGTGGATGCTCAGTCAAAAGGGAATATGATTTCTTCCATAGCCATTTTCATTTCTGCATGACGGACAGAAGATACATGAGTGTGAGGGAAGATTTTCTATCCTTGTTGTGTATTAAAGAAGGTAGAAACTGGGAAAAATTAGGCCTAGAAATATGTTGCAAGTGGCNTTTTTAGACCTATGCCCCCAAATTTTAATTCAAATGCTATCAGCTTAACAGAATGTAGGCAACTTTGTACATATTCAGTTTTAAAATGTAGGGTCATCATCTTTTCTCTAACCAGAGATGTCATTGATTGGAGAGCAAATTTATCGGTTTGTAGATTTATGGCAGCTTACATTCTGGGAAAATGCACAGGGTCCACATAGACAAACTTTTCTAAATAGCATGCTCTTAGCTCTAAGTACACGGGACCTGGAATAAAATGATGTGATACAAAGGCAGGAAATAGGACAGTGGCTTCAAATTCACAAGTTAAAAGTGATTGTCAATCATACATGTATGTTGATATTTGTGAGATACAACAGTCATAAATGTACTATCTGTCTTCCCCAGTCTAGACAGTTCTGCAACTAACAGTTATAACTTTAAAACTAGTCTTGCAGCTACTCAGCCTAAAATTTCAATTTCATATCATCCATCTGGATTTGGATAACAAAACAAAGAATTTAATTCACCAAAGCAATCGCAATTTACATAGAATCTGTGTCTGAGTTGTAAAGAGGAACCAAACATACAAGAAAACATTTTTTTCCTCTAATCTTTCCTTATCATTAATATTTTTATGTTAGACTAACTAGTTTTATTTATTTTTCTTGGAGGTGGTATAGAGTTTGGGTAAACACAGAATAAGTCCTATACCCTATAAGATGGTTTGGGTGTTCAGCCATTGCTAAAGGAAAGAGACAGAAGACCCACGGGTGTGGGAATGGTACTTCACAAAGTAAGCGACAAAGACAAAAATGAACCTGCAATAAAAATAGTCTTTTGGAAAATTTTACACATAAGAAGCCACAAGCATTAAATAATAGAAAGATAGACAGATAGATACATAGATACATAGATAGATAACCAACCAACCAAACTCCTTGTGAAGTGTTTTCTAGGCTGTCAGTATGCTAACAAAGAATAAATAAAAAGCTTTCTTTCCTCACCA
>NW_007732362.1:23832-26083 GCF_000696425.1 Galeopterus variegatus | reverse complement strand
TTGTGTATTAAAGAAGGTAGAAACTGGGAAAAATTAGGCCTAGAAATATGTTGCAAGTGGCAAAATGTGGGTAGATTTACAGAGTGTATGAATTTGCTTCTGCTCATATTTAATTTTTATGTGGGGCAAAAAAAAAAGTAGTAAATGCTTTCATATTGAGGATCAAAGAAGAAAGAGAAAGAAAGAAGGAGAGAGTACTTAGTAGTGTACAAGAGAAAAAAGGCAAAGTTGGAAAAATTCAAATATTGAACAACAAAAAAGGAAGAAATCAGAAGTATTAGATAAAAGATTATGAGCTCAGTTACTTTTATCAAAATGCCCCCAAAATGGTTCATAAGTTAATAAGAGGAATACTGCTATATTTAGAACCCTTGTTTCTGTATTGCACTTGTCCACAGAAATTTAATAACTTATTATTAATCTTGCAAACATCTGCCTGATACTCTATTTAAGGTATATAACTTTTAATATTCTTTTGAATTTATCTTACTCGTGGCCTTTGGTACTTGACAGCTATGAATAAAATTAAATTACAACTCCATCTTTTGGAAAGTTCGGTATTTGTACTGGTTATTAAACTGTTTCCTAGTCTTCAAAATGCTGTATCTGCTTGTCTGATGCACAATCAAATTTAGACTTCATCCAGTGTTTCACTGTAGAAGATAAAGGCTTCCAAAAGTAGGCTTATTAAGAATTTCATGTATTTGATTTGTTCCTTGGAAACATATGTATTTTTGAAGATGATGAAAATATATGTTAATGCCTTATGTACATACAATTGCAAATGTAGTTTTGTACAAATTAAAGAGTAGAAAACATGTGGGAGAGATAAATATACTTGATCATTAATATAAACAAAATAACAAATTTATTTAGATTACATACTCAAGGATAGACTTCCATCTTACTACGTGGGTACATCGGACATGTTACTTACATGCTCTAGGTCTCAGCTTTCTCACCTATAAAATGGGAAAAATATTGTTGAAGATTATTATTTGTAAAATGTTCTGGATAAAATCTGTCATGTGATAAGAAATTGCTAAACAAATTAATAGAAAATCATTATTTCAGAAAGATTCTATTGGTCTGTAACTTTAATATGTTGCAGTGCATAATATATAACAATGAATAACATATAATATATATATATAAGCTTTATATATTCATATATGCAATTATTAGTTGAATTAGAAACTTACTAAGCTCCTCAAAATACATTCATACTTCAATGTGTTTACTTACCATTTTCAGTTCTCACAAATTTCTTCTCTCATTTTACCTTATTCAAATTCCAGTAATTTTATAATATTTATTTCAAATGGCACTTTATATATAATGCTTCTCTGATTTATTTCTCCTTTTGGGCACTTCCTTCTACTAGCTTTTAAATGCACTATACTTATATTTAGCATATAAGATTATAGTTTCCATATTTATTAATTGATTTATGTTTACCTGTACATTATGACCTCTTTGAAGGTATGAAGAGTACTTTAATATATGACTTTAAAGTTCTGTTGTTCAATAAGTATTAACCTTTCATATTATACACTTTTAGGGAACTGACAAATGATTAATACATAATGTTTACTCTTACTGACTACAACATAAGCCCTGAGCCCAGAGTGGTATTCCATAAATATACATTGTATTAAGAGAAAAAAAGGAAAACTATATTTCACTCTAGTTGGTTTCCAGTGCATTGCCCAGCGGTATAATTATCCATGGTAAAATGTGTGAATCTCTACAGCTACACACTTCACAGCACGCTGAGTGGATCTCTTGCTGAAGTAGTGTCTGGATTGCAGGTCAAGCCTGGCTACACAAAACACCTGCCCTGTGACTTTCAGTTTGGGATAGGAATTGAAACCAGGAATTGTTTTCTTCACCCATGACATTATAATATATACACAGAGACCCTTGTTATCCGCAGTCAAAAAGGCTACTTGATATATTCCACTTTCTGCTATTCTGTAGCAAAGATTTTCAAAATTTTACTGCCACAACCCACAGAAAAAATATATTATAACTATGACAAACACCACACACACACACACATACACACACACACACACACACACACACACACACACACACACACACACACACACACCCCTGAAACCAAAGTTCAGGAAATAAAATTAACTTTGCTTCCTGTGACATATTTTGATTTTTTTTTATAGTAGCCCTGTTTTACATACAATTCTTTAGAATTCTTTTCTTTCTTATTTCATTTTTGAAGTTGTTT
>NW_007732362.1:13937-23550 GCF_000696425.1 Galeopterus variegatus | reverse complement strand
CCTGTTTTACATACAATTCTTTAGAATTCTTTTCTTTCTTATTTCATTTTTGAAGTTGTTTGTTCTGATTGGTTTAGTAGAATTCACCACTCGCTAAAAGGATGCATCTGGCATTTTGTAAAACTTTGCTCTGAAGGATGAAATCCTTATGTCTAAGACATCATTCAACTCCCACCCCCCAAAAAAGACCAAAGGAAAATTTTGATATACCACATAGGCTGAATACTAAATCAAATCACCTTTAACATACCCTCAAATTTTGAATCAAATCTCTCCAACCATTTCATATAATGCTCAAATTGCCCGTAAAGCATGAGGTTGAGATTGTTAATAAGAGATTTTTTTAGAACAGGGCTTTCTCTTAACTTCTAAAGCTGAACTTGAAAACTTTTTATTTGCATAACACCCATTCTAACATCTTTAGTATTTTATATGTTGCTTTTATGTATAAGTTTTGTAGAAACTCATTGAGTTGGAATTGAACTTTCTTCCTAAATTTTACTATATAGAAAATTACCTTTTTTCATCCTAAAATAAAACCACATGCTTCAATTGTCCTTCATACAAAAGTGAGGGGGATTGAACTCCCCTACTTCTATCCCATCTCTTTTGTCTCCAGCCAGGCTGTTGTATCAAACAAAAATCTTTCTCATTATGATGAATGCATAAAGCCTGGCTGTCGCTGACTGAGAAGCTGCCAATGGAGGATAGATAGCTAAAGCGCTTTTTAAAGAAAATATAATTTCTCCACAGGAGAGCAATGGGGCAGAGAAGTTGCTGGGCAGCGGCAGCAACTATGCCCCCAATTTGTCCCAGGCTGTGCTTGATTTGACTCTCTGTCTCCCGTGGAGGGCACAGATACAGAGGCTCACTTGTAGTGTTCCTGTAACTTCTCAGCATAGGGCAGGAACTGGTTTTCCCTCCAAAAATGAGCATGTAGTATTCAACATCTATCTAATTAATTTCACACATACCTGCCTTTCTGTTCTAGAAAGAAGCGGGGTGGGGAGTTACACAAATAATTTAAATGACATGTTATATTAATTATTATGTATTCAAAATTACCAATATTATGGGAGCTATATTCTAAAGCTATTTTTCTACAATTTATCAAGCTGCTATAGTACTTGAAAAACAAATATGTATGAATTAAATCATTGCAAAATGTTGTCTTCACTTTTTATAATATATTATTTGCTCATATAAAAAAACATGTTATATTAATTATTATGTATTCAAAATAACCAATATTATGGGAGCTATATTCTAAAGCTATTTTCTACAATTTATCAAGCTGCTATAGTACTTGAAAAACAAATATGTATCAATTAAATCATTGCAAAATGTTGTCTTCACTTTTTATAATATATTATTTGCTCATATAAAAACATCTAAGCCAATGTATTGATTGCTAGTAATTGTAATTGTTTGCTAGTTTTATATAAAATAACATTTATAATAAAATTCAACAAGAGCTGCAAGTAGAGAGAGAATTAGGCCAACAAATGTGACATATTTTACTAGTGAGGTCAACATTTTATACATTTGCCAGTTTAATTATTCTAAGGTAAGTTTTTATTAAAAAGACAAATTTAAAAAATGGAAGACTTTCCAAAAAATATCCTTTCCATTTTATGTAGTTAAAATTTTAACAAATAGATATTTATCTGTGATAATTGACTTATGAAAGTGCTGACAGCTACGTTTGTTCACAAATTATATCAGACTCCTAAAAACTTAAGAAATTCTTGACACAATGCTAATTATCTATATGGCAGCTCTTTATTCTAACGTGAGAATAGAAGTGGCTAAAATTATTTCACATTAATAAATTTAATCACTTTAGGTCAGATCTTTTCTTATAATCACTTAATAATTACTTTTGGTGGTATTTGATAACTGTATTTACAATTAATGTCATAAGTCCTAGCTCAAAATGTATCTCTTTGTCCTCAGTGAGAGTAAATATAACTCTTAGGATAAACCACGTAAGTAGTGCCCTGTTATCTGAGCAAAGCAAAGAGGCAGTGACCTACTTTCCTTTCACATTTTGCCTACCAGCAGTATTAAATCAAATGGAACACGTTAAAACCATCACGAAAGGCAGACAATAGTTTCCCTCTGATTGCCTGCCTCAGCTTGGTAGCAATGTGCAAGTTACAAAAGTCATTTGTATCAACTCATTACCATGTCACCTCATTTCATGCCCCTGCTGGATAAGTGGCAATAAGCCCTGTGTTAGCGTATTCCACATTGTCACCATTAGAACAAATCCTAATAGCACCCAGCTGTCAAAGATTACCCTAGACAGTTATTGAGATTTAGGAGGGGCAGCTTGCTACTGATTTAGGACATATTCATTAGAATGTTCTATCATTTATTCTAAAATGGAGAAATAAAGCTAATTTTATGAATAGTACTCATGAATTATTTTTTTCATGTAGAATACTGTAATACTCCCAGTAGAGTGTTCTCCTTGTACTTTAATGCAAGATAATGATGTTGTTGCATCTTATGTAGGCACTTAAAATGCAGTTTAATGCCACAACCACCACCAAAACCCCTGTGTGAATTCTTAGGACATTAACTGAAAAACTGAACAGTGAAATGAATAGCTTTGATGTGTTAAAACTTTTCTTACTTTCTCAGTATGACAATGAAGAAAGAACTAGACCTCTGAAATCGTAAGGAAACCCATTTATTCTAGAAATACTTCAGTGTTACAAGAGAGGAGAACAAGATAGAAAAAATTACAGAAGTGTATTTTTATATAGTACCTTCATCACATATCTAAGAACTGATCTTCTAGAATAAGACTTTCAGCCCTCTCTGTCATCTGCCCGTTGTGCTCTTTACAGCAAACAAGTACTGTTTCAAGATGCGTTTTTATAGCATCCATTTTACTGTGTTAATGATGAAAGATCTTACAATTTATCTTCCTTTCTACATAGCAATTTTATATCCATTTATTAATTTGGAAAGTGAAAACTAAAACAATTGTAAGTAAATAAACTAGTCTTCAGGTTAACCTTCTGCTAAGTCACTACTCATTTAATACAAATGCTCTATCTGCTTGTGTAGTGCGGAGAATACTAAAAATGAAGAAAGCCATTATGTAATGTGTAATTTTTACTGTGGCTTTGTGTTATGAGCACCAGAATATTGCCTATAATGATCTGCCCCTTCCAGGTGATTGTAATGGCAATAATTAGGATTGCTTTTAAATAGCTGAGATACACGTAGAGACAAAGAGAAAGACCGATCAAATCACTTGATTATTTTATACCTCTGAAAGATTGTGATAACGGTAAAACTTACATGGCAGAGTTTTTGTAATAATTACATTACAATAAAACCTTAATAAAAAAATAATTCATATAGGAATATTGTGTGAAAACTTTTATACAGTTTTAACTTTTGAATAGAAAGATACCTGCATTTAATTATTGGCAACTTCTAATTAAATTACTTTTCATTTCTTTTTGTACTGCTATATTTGCAAAGCAACATACATTCAATTAATTGTAATGCCCAATTGTGCAAAAGACCCAATTTGGCCTATTGGGTGTTTCCTTTTCAGAGAACTGAATGCTTTGATGGCAGTAGAATGATTGATGACCTTAAATTTATAGGGGTATGCATGCTTTTTATAAAAGATAAGGCGATAATCTGGTAAATAAATGTATACAGCAAAGTTGAAGTTAGAGCAGCAAGATTCGGACATGTACATTTTAATAATTAGGCAAATTGGAGACCTGTGATACTGAGGATGTTTTCTAAAAAAATAGATATTTAGATGAGAAAATTACCTTCTATTAATTCATTTGTTTGTTCAATCATTTAATAAAATGTATCTCATATACCAGCTATGAGTTAGATGTGGATAATGAGGAGGCAGGGGAGCTAGAACTTCATGGAGGTACTTCTCCCCACCATGAACTTAGAAATGATTCTGTCTACTGAAAATTGAACTATGAATATCATTAGAGAATAGATAAGATCCAAAGATGTAGAAATCATCTCAAAAATTGACTTTGTTTTCAGGCCAGAGTAAGTTTGTGGCAAAGAAAAAACTGCCATGTCCTGAATTTATATGTATGAATTGATGATGATGATCTGATTTCAACTTATTACAATTTACCTATAGAGAAATTATTCACTTTCCAAAGAATTTGTCTTTAAATCTATTTAGCATTACAGTTCACAATGTAAATTAATGAAGTGACATTTATATCTACATCTGTGATATGTCTCTATTCAAAAAAAAAAAAAAAAAAAGATCCAACAGTAGTGGGATGTTTAATCAGATGTTTAACCTGGAGACATGTATACTATTGGTGAATTCAACAAATTAATTACACTCTCCCAAAGTTTCTAATAAACAGTCTATTGGCCTCTGCAGTGAGATTCAGACTTCCTTATATGTGTGAGTTTGTATGCATATCTATAGGTGTAATTTTCCATCTAAGATGTACCATACACTGCCAGGTTTCTCAACTTTATGGAAATTTCTCATACCATTGCTAATTTTTGCTATATCTTTTCCTTCAGTCAATCAGCCAAAATTAATGATGATGCTACTTTGTAACAAGCATTAACAATTTTATCTAATGAGGCAGTACAATATGCACATTTTCATAAAAGTATGTGTATATATATGCACAGAGTTAGGACATCAAGATATGTAATTTGAAAAGCATATAAAATTACTGAAGTCTTATAAAACCTACCTTTTAATAAAAAAACAGTGGGAAAGTAAAGGAGAGTCTTTAAAAGTCTTTAAAATATTATTACTGCTACTAATAAACATTTTCAAAATTTTTAAAAACTTGCTCTTGGAATTTTGAAAATTACATATAAAGTTATTTCTACTGTCAGTTGGCTCTTCTTTCTGTTGAATCATAAAATTGGACTCTCTAAAGACCTGCTAAATCCTTTAAGTGACATCTGTATTCCCATAGGACCCTAATATAAGAGTAAAAGTCTTTTTCTAAAAAAACCAAAACAACAACAACAAAAAATAGAGAATTCTCTGTTGATGATTCATTTATGGAATTTTTGTTTATTTAGCAGTTAACTTTTAGTTGATCTATTTCTACAGTGATTTCTATTAAGTGTGTATAACTTATGGTTCATCTTGAAGAGTACACATTAATACAAACCCTGAACTTTTCTATAGTTATTTCTGTCTTACAACAAACATAAAACATAGAAATTAGGACTCAACCATAGTCCCATCTTTTCATCACATGATGAAATATATATTAATCATGATCTGATGAGTATGTCAAGAATAAGTATGTCAGTTTTTATACAGAAAAAGTTGAGTTCTGTAGTCTTAGCATAGATTTACTGTCACTATACTGTTTCTTAGTATTCTTGGCTATATTTATATCCAAAGAAATAGGTTTTCTTGTAGACTGCAATATATACATAGCATTAACAAAAGGTCTTCTCATGAATGTATTCTGCCATAAATATTACAAACAAATTTAATGAATATTCACATAGCTGTCAAGCTTAGGAAAGGGCAATTTTAAAACCATATTTTGGAATGGGTATCTCCCACTACTTGCAAAAATAGAAAGCCAGATAACTATCTGTCAACAATGAACTGCTTTGTTATCAGATACTTTAAAAGTCATCCCAAAGTTAGAAATACACATAGTTGTGAAGAAACAAGTCAGACAAGGAATAAAACAAGTTTGTGATTATGTAAACTCATACTGTGTCTATAATAAAAGTATCAATTGTTTGGGAAGTGTAATTTTTCACTTTGAATACAGATATGTTGTCAGTAATGCGAGTTTATGTAAAAAAGGAAGGGTGTTTCCCTCCCCCCCCTTTTTGAATTCTCTCTTTTAAGGAAATTGTTCTTATCACTTCATAAAACTGGCCTTCAATTATATTTTTTAACAACTTTATCATGCAATAGGCATGAAAGAAAAATTTAAGACATGACACTCCAAATAGATAATCTGTCATTTGACATGCTAAAATATATGCTATATTCTAAACAAGTATTAAAAGTAAGATCTCACCTTTATCTTCTCTGAGGAGTCAAACATTTCACACAGCATCACAAGCACATACAGTACTTCATTGTTACTGAACCAAATAGAGTTCGTTTGCCCGTGCACAGTAGAAACTAATTACCAAAGCACTGGTCTTTGCAGTAGAGTAAAAAAAGGTTTATTCACAAGACCACCATGTGGGAAGCCCAGGGGTTTTTATTTCAGATCTGTCTTGCCCATGGTGGGAAAGATGGTATATTTATGGAGAAGTGGTCAGTAGTAGTGTGAAGATCTGCACAGGCACAAACCACCTGCATGCCTCTGTAGGTTCAGAAAACGGCGGGATCTGTAGGTAGAGTTTTTGGACAAGCTCAGTAGAGAGGTCTGTGGGTTCAATCAGCCTAGACTGGTTTGTCTTGGGACAAGCTAATTCCAGCGATTCTGAAAAGCACGCTTAGATACACAACTTGGGACTTATGCACCAGAGTCATTACCTTAAAAAGGCAGATATGAAAAAATAGAGGTTAGTTATGGAATTTTACTGAAAGAGCAAGCGATTTGAACAGGGAATACATTTTAACTGAAAAGCCAAAGCTACATCATCACTTATTTCCTCTTCTTTATCCTCTTTGGATTTGGATGCCTAAACTTAACCTTAATAGATCAAGCACAATTGGCACAAGTGAGCAATGGTAGTGTCCCAGTCATTAGAAATAATTGTATATATACCATTTTGGATTGTGGTATGGATACAATGGATAATTCAAAAGTATTTAAGAAGAAATCAGAATGAATTTTTAGACTTACTTGATATAAAGTTTGAGACAGAGAGATATGAAGAATGAATTTCAGTTTGCAAAATTGGGTAAATGGTTATTATTCATATTAAAATAAGAAATGTTGAATGACACTTGTAAGCCATTTCAGTATAGGTAGTAAGGTAAGAAAGTAGATCCTAGACAATGAGACAGAAAGAAAAATATGAGAGGACATGGGATAGATCCTTGTGGAAAATTCAACAATTAATTTTAGAATAGGAAAGGATACAATTTCAAAAACCACTCTCAAACCTGACAGAGAAGTAAAAGGAAAAGTCAGGAAACAAAAAGGAAAACAAATGAAGTATTTCCAGGAGGGATTTTTCAAAAACTTTAAGTGTGTGCTGTTAAGAGAATATTTAAAATGAGAAGAGAAATATAAAGTTTAGCAGAAGAGGGTCACTGATTCCCTTGGAGTAGAGCTGTGTTCTTGAAGGCACAGGTGCAGAAGAGGCATCTTTGTAGACTGAAGATTGAATTTTTCATTATGAAATATTCAGAGTTTGTGATGAAAACTGTTTTGAAAACTTTTTTGTAATGGGGTTATGTGTGGTAATTGGAAGGAGACACGAAATTAAGCCAGATTTTATGTGTCAATATTTGTTTTTTCATCACATTTTAATGGTTTTTTTTTTCTAAGAGAAAATGTTTTAGTGTGTCCACTTTGGTTATTTATTGCTGCATAACTAATCACCTCAAAATGAAGTTGGTTAAAAGAGCAATGATTTGTCATTTTTCATGTTTCTGTGGGTCTATTAATAGGGCAGGACTTGGCTGAGTGCTTTCTGTTCTCCACATGA
Source organism: Galeopterus variegatus (assembly GCF_000696425.1). Lineage (NCBI taxonomy): Eukaryota > Metazoa > Chordata > Mammalia > Dermoptera > Cynocephalidae > Galeopterus > Galeopterus variegatus. The sequence continues at coordinate 15,918 of NW_007732362.1, read as the reverse complement.
TAAGTCCATGGAGTCATTCACAGCTATAGCCATTTGGTGGCAGGGCCTAGCTGAAAGGTCCCGGAAGGCTTTACCTCATGTGTGGTGCCTCTGTACTGCTTCTCCTGAAGGCTACCTTGCCTTAGGGTTTAACTTGCTTCTTCGTTTTCTTAAAGCTTAGCAACTAATTCCAAGAAGGAGTTTAAAACAAAACAAAACAAAACAAAAAAACAGCCAACGTGTTCAAGTGTTTATCAAGCCTCTGCTTGTCTCATGCTTTCTAATGTACCATTGACCAAAGCAAATCACATGACCAAGTTCAAAGTCAATGACAGAGGGGACTAGAGAAGGGGTTCACTGGACGGAGCTAACATAACACTTAGCTACAGCCTTTAAAAGTCAATACAAATTAAACAATTGAAAGGTTGAGAGAGAGTTGTCAAATTTTCAATACTTCAGAGAATGTAGGAACCTCTCGGTAGATTGGTTTAGACAGGAAGAGGTGGAGACCTTTGTGGCGTATCAAAAAAAAAAAGGAGGATGGATGGAGATATAAGTAGGATTGTTTCTTTAACCCCAGAAGGTATGTTCCTTAGATGGCTTCAATTTTTTCTCCAAAGCAGGGGGCAAAATGTCAGCTAAGTGTGAGGGAGAAGAAAAGGGGTTGGACATTTTAGGGGAAGGGAAGGGGATTAAAATGGCCATAGGAATTAATGGAGCGGGCTGTAGTGAGAAACCAACTTGGATTGTCAGGATGTATTAAAGAACCATGAGAGTGTGGTGATCATAATGTTTAGCAGAGACTGTCAGCCATTTTTGTGTGACTTAGTGTACTTTGCTAACAATTTTGCCAATGATGAACTAAAGGCAAGTAAAATAAAATTGAAGAAATTATTGAGGAAACAACTTTTTATTGTTAAACTATCACAACTATGTGAGATAGTATCTCCCTTTTACTGAAGCACTGGGAATTCCAAATTCTTAGGAATTGCCTAAAGTTGCATGGCTGGCAAGAGGAAAAAGTCACTCAGTGCTTTTTACACCACAACAATCTCCCAGAAATTCAGTGAGAAATCCACTTAATGGAGCTCCCATTTGCTTTACTGAATAGAAGGTGTGTAGCCTGGTGAATAAAAGTGGAAATTCCTGAAGTGATCCTGCTNCTTAAAGCTTAGCAACTAATTCCAAGAAGGAGTTTAAAACAAAACAAAACAAAACAAAAAACAGCCAACGTGTTCAAGTGTTTATCAAGCCTCTGCTTGTCTCATGCTTTCTAATGTACCATTGACCAAAGCAAATCACGTGACCAAGTTCAAAGTCAATGACAGAGGGGACTAGAGAAGGGGTACACTGGGACGGAGCTAACATAACACTTAGCTACAGCCTTTAAAAGTCAATACAAATTAAACAATTGAAAGGTTGAGAGAGAGTTGTCAAATTTTCAACACTTCAGAGAATGTAGGAACCTCTCGGTAGATTGGTTTAGACAGGAAGAGGTGGAGACCTTTGTGGCGTATCAAAAAAAAAAAGGAGGATGGATGGAGATATAAGTAGGATTGTTTCTTTAACCCCAGAAGGTATGTTCCTTAGATGGCTTCAATTTTTTCTCCAAAGCAGGGGGCAAAATGTCAACTAAGTGTGAGGGAGAAGAAAAGCGGTTGGACATTTTAGGGGAAGGGAAGGGGATTAAAATGGCCATAGGAATTAATAGAGCGGGCTGTAGTGAGAAACCAACTTGGATTGTCAGGATGTATTAAAGAACCATGAGAGTGTGGTGATCATAATGTTTAGCAGAGACTGTCAGCCTTTTTTGTGTGACTTAGTGTACTTTGCTAACAATTTTGCCAATGATGAACTAAAGGCAAACTCAGTGCTTTTTACACCACAACAATCTCCCAGAAATTCAGTGAGAAATCCACTTAATGGAGCTCCCATTTGCTCTACTGAATAGAAGGTGTGTAGCCTGGTGAATAAAAGTGGAAATTCCTGAAGTGATCCTGCT
>NW_007732362.1:0-13415 GCF_000696425.1 Galeopterus variegatus | reverse complement strand
TCAATATTATCATAGTATATAATGTGAGGATTTAATTTAATGAGATAATTTTGTAAGGTGCTTAGCTTCATGCCAGACAGAGCAAGCATTTGGTAAATGATAGATATGTTGTGATTATTGTTAGTAGTAGTTTTCAATACTAGCACCAATCAAAATATATCACTTTGAGAAAATAATAATTTTAAATAATATTAAAATAATAATTGCTAATATCTCTACTTGGAGCAATAATCATTTGTCCAAATTGTTTATACTTGTAAAGCACCTATGATGTATCCTATAGCCAACTAAGTACTAGCAGCTGTTTATTAAATAAATGAAATGAGACATTCATATACAATATGGGTTAAAGTCGATTTTGCTAGTTTCTCTTTCCCTGCTTTCCACTGTATTCAGGAATTCAAAATTGATTTGATATAACTGAAGCAGAAAATCATTAGTAAAGTATGTAAGTAAATCTGGCAAACAATTTTCCATTCAGACAGGCACAAATGGAAAACTGATCCACAAGTAATCAGTCCCTTCATTCCTGAGCCTAGTAAAGACCACAGCCAGCAGGAAAAATAATTAGAGACGCTAAAATCCTCTAAGGCATTACAAAATGAAATCTCAGTTAATTTGGAATTATTTTTACTTTTCAATTATCTACAAAACTCTTGCATCCTGTTCAGTGTGTTTATATGTGGGTGTGCATGTGCGTGCGTGTGTGTACACACTATGTAGAATGGAAATCTTGATTAGTTGACTAGTTAGTGGATGCTTTATATGACATAAGCATATTCATCTCACATGTATTGACTATACAGTACTGAGTATGGAATTTAACATATATTTGTAATCATGATAATAAAGAAACATTATTTCCTCATTTACAATTTTTTGTTTTGTTTTGTTTCTGTTTTGTTTTGTTTTTACCTGAGTCCCTGTGATATAAGAAAGCCACCTTTATACACAGATACAGTGGGATTTGATTTGGAGCTTGGTGTTGGGAAGTAAGTGTGAGAAATCTGGCTTATAAATTAGAAAAAACAGCACGCTCAATACCTAGGGGAAAAAAAGAATAGAATTTATTTAAGTTATGTGCCTTTAGGCATACATAACTGTCTGAAAGCTGTTAATTCTAAATAAGACTTTACAGATTAGTAGTATCTATACTTATGTATTTCATGTTTAATTTATATCACTTAGATATGTACAATGCATCCTTTGGATCAAAATTTGTAATCCAAAACCTGAATAAATAGCCATCACACCTGATTTTAAAGGAAATTATGACTGATCAGTCATAATTTCCTGTGGCAAAATTTCAACTTCAGCAGATTTACACTGGGGAACTGTGGTTTGTCATAACCACTGAATTATATTCATAAGGAATTCAAATTAATATTTAATTATGTAGTTTCTACGGTTGTTAAGAAAAGATATAATGATCATACCATAGCAGTGATAAACATGGAGAAAAAACAACCTCTTTTCATAATTTTTTTTTTTTTTACATTTTCTAAAAATACCAAGGGAAAATAGCAAAACTAATTTAACATATATTGCTTATATAACAACGAAATAAACAGCAATATATGGAAGGTAGCCTGAAGTCTGTGGAACATACTTTTGAGTGTCAGAGTAATTACCAAGTAACAAGTTGTTGGAAAGCATCACGGCCTCACACTCCAAAACGCTTGCAAGCTTTCTAGGAGGTTAACATTATGCAATTATTGTAAGCTGCCTTGCTTTGAATCTCAGCTCCACCACATACCAGCTGTTCAACTTCGGGCAAGTTACTGCTTTCAAGCTTTCTAGGAGGTTAACATTATGCAATTATTGTGAGCTGCCTTGCTTTGAATCTCAGCTCCACCACATACCAGCTGTTCAACTTCGGGCAAGTTACTTAATCTTTTTTAAGTCTATATTTTGTTCTTTGCAAACTGAAGAAAATTATATCACTTTTGTTCATAGATTATGAGCATGTAATAGTACAAATAAAAGCAATTTATAATAAATTTATGATATGAAAATATTGGAGTCAGTCACTGCTTCAAATACCTTACAAATATGAATTTACATAATCTAATGAACAAACACATGAGTTAGGCATCATTGTCATCATTTCAAAGAGAAGAAACTGGAAACTAGAGAGCATAAGTAATCAACCCAACACATAACACAGGAGAAGCATTTAGCAGAGCACCTGGCTGCCCCACCCGCTCTACAGCAGCTTGATATTTTCCCTTTTGAGATTTTAGTGCCTATTAACTTTCCTTTGCAGCTAATCTTTGACAATTTGCATCACAACGGCTTTCCCATTTATGGTTAACTTTAACGTTTCTCCCTTTGCAGAAAAACTTAAGGCTCCCTACTCAGCTTGCAAAATAAAGTGAGTCAGCTGTAAGAAACTAGAGGATAGGAACTAAAGTCTTCGGCATGCAAGTAGATCATTCAGAAATGCATGCAAAAGTTATTTACTAAGCTGCCACTACATGACAATGAAATGATAAAATCACTTAAACATCTGAATGATTAATTTCTGAAGATTAGAATTACATAAACTTAAAAGCAGGCACCTGTATATAGACTCCCCTGATTCCTGTTCACCATTCTAGATGGGAAGTGAATACTCGGCCAGCAGTAGAGAGAACCCAGTGGTATACTTCTGCTTCATAACATAGAGTATTCGGGTAAAATCAAACATTTGCATCATCTTTGATATTTTTCTGTATTAATCTTAGATAAACACCGAGGCCAAGTGCCTCTTATGAGCTGTTGTTTCTGCATTTGACATCAGAGACCCCTGGTTTTAAATCTCTGTTCTGCTTCAAAACCATTTTGTCCAACCCCCAGTCCAGAATTTAAGAACGGAACACACTGCTTAATTTCTTTAACCCTCATTTTGGTGGTGTAATAGTTGTTGGTAATAATATGTAACTTAGCAAGTTTAGCTGAACTTTAACAAAATTTATTTAAATTGCTCCCCATAGTTCCTAACAGAGAATGAAATGCAGTGAATAGAAGCAATCACTGTAATCTGCCAGGAAGGTGATGCAGCAGCAGGATCCAGACCTTAGCATCCCAAATCTTTCATAATGGGTAGGAAGCAAGCCCATCCTTTCTTCCTGTCTTCAAAGGCTTCTCACTAACACAAACATTCTTGCAGGGACAGAAGGGAAAAAAAAAAAAACAAACAAAAAAAAAACAATCAATCTCTCTGCTTGCAACATATGCAGAAATGGCAGAGATCCATAGAGAATTATCTCTCAACAGGTACCAGCAATATCAAGAACAGTTCTTTATTTGATATCAGTGTTGGTATCATTTTAAGTCAGCACTTAAATCAGAACGTACAAACTCAAATGCCTTCAAAAGCTTGAGAAGTTGCAAAGAACATGAATCCCCTGTTGTATGGAGCACAACAGGGGAGAGTTATTTACACTAAAAGAAAAAAAAAACTATGAAGTACTGTGTGCTACAGAAATATTAGCTCATTTAATTTCCAGAATACTGTAGGAGGGAAGTATTCTTCTTCTTCTTTCTTTTTAACAGCAGAGGAAACAGAAGACTTGAGAGGGTAGTTAAATTGTATCAGGTCACATGTAATAGTAGCAGAGCCAGGTTTGAATCCAGGCAGCTGGGCTCCAGGCTCATTAGTCTTAACAGCAATCCTCCTCTGACTATACATCGGAGCCTGTGGCACTCTAGTGAATGAAGTTGTGCTTAAAATCACACCCTTCCCTTCCACTTTTTTCTTATTTTCTTAGCTGTCCTTGTAGAAGAAAATGTATATGTATTCTGAACCAGACTCGTTTTCATTCCTGATTTAATTAAATGTATGTTTTGATGGTGAAAATAATATACAAAATAGGAAATTCTTTTGTCTTAAAGAAAAACAACTGGCTGTTTTCAGTTGTGTTTGGCTGGCACATATATAGAACAGAAACATTGCAAGTAAGAGAACTTCTCAGGTTCTATACTTGTTGGATTTTCTGAAAAATATAAAACAAAATATTTTGTGCTTGAAGCCTCCAGGATAGAATGCAATGCGCTTATTTGAATCAAGCATTTCAGTGGAATACCTTTTCTATAGCAAATACAGAATACAACAGCAAAACCAATTAATACTTAGTCATATTTTTTTAAATCATTGGTAAAGTACAGAGGAAGGAGAAAGAAATATAGCAAGAAAGGTTTTCAATCTCAACCAAATTTGTGTGGCCTCCATACACCTCATCAGCTCTGCTCCTAGCCAAGCAAATGATCTAATATTAATATCTGTCATACGAAAAGCAATCTTGTCTTTTAACGATGCCCTTTCTAGCTCTAGAGTTCAATTCTTCCTTCACACATTAAGACAGTGTCAAAAAATTATAATGACTAATGCAAGTTTGAATTTTAGCACTCCTTGTTAAATCCAAGTTCCTGAAGCATGTAGTTTCATTTTAATTTTATTGCATCTCCCTTTCAGTCACGGAAATAAAAAAAAGTATCCAGGTTTTAGTGGTTTAAAAATTAAAGTTATCTGATATTCTTCTAGGGAACATATATTCAATTATATAAAATCATATTCTTAATATATTACACCGTTTTCTAATAAAAAATGCAGACATGTCATTTAGTCTGAATGATGTATTACAAAATTAACTTTTCTTTGCTATTTGCCAAATTAAAATCAGATTTATCAGATTAGCTGCTGAAGACAGAAAAATAAAGACATTATGTCATTAAGGATGAGAGTCCCCTCTTCCCTGCTTTAGAGAGCCTAAAGAGAACACTGAAGGTGTGGAGTCTGATTAGACACAACTCAGAAGGGCAAAATTTGGTTTTAAATTTCTTAAGATAAATTATCGGCAACATTGTAGGTGTCTTCATGTTTTCTTTTTTACCTCTGTTAGTAAAATTAATTTTCAAAGAAGATTTCGTTAAATTAGAGAGATTTATAGATGGAATGAGAGTTAGAAATTACCTTTCCTCTCCTAGCCCAATCCTTATATTTTATAGTTAGGATAGAATTAAATTGAGTTGAAATTGAAATGATATTCCAGAATGGAGGGACAAGTGTGTCAGTGCCTGACTCAACACTAATGTAGTCTTCTACATCTACCACACATCATACATGGAGAGCTTTGCTTAATTGATAGTTCTTAAAGTTTTCTTTAATTTTTGTGCAAAATAAATAGCCCTTTTACAGAAAGAATAATCACAAGACAATAGACATGGATGGAACTGTCTTGGAGAGTAGAATGTAAAGCTTTGTGGGCTCCCAAATTACAAATATATGAATAACAACTCAGGTGGATATTGCTGCTTTGCTTCCATTTTTCACAGTAGACACGTCTTAGAAAATGTCATATCTTCAAACTGCCTAGCTAGATGTAGGGATTCCTTAGGTTTGGAGGAATCTACAACCATAGTTTCCTGTCTTTTATAAAGTTCTAGCCCAGTGGAGGCTAGGCTGGGGGGCAGGGAAGGTAGAATTGACATCTGGTACAGGTACCTTAACACCTAAATTCATAAACCAAAATTTTCATTCATGATGCAATAATATATTTCTTAGTTTTGTTGTAATTGAATCAGAACAGGACATGGCTTCTCATAACATATCTTTAAAAGTGTGAAAAACCTACAATAAGCTGAAAGGCCACCTATTTCAAAAAACAGAAAAGAATGCAGTTCTTGTATAAATAAATTTTTTTGATTATGATTAATATTGAAAACATATCTCTGTGACTACTACAATTAGAAAGTAGCCATTGTAAAAAATCATGGTAATAAATGAAAAGTGAGCCTATCAAAAATATTAAACTATAATTTTCTTTATTTTTATTTTTATTTTACTTCTCAAAATACATTGTGGTTGATTTTTCATGCCCCTTTACCCATTCCTCTCCGCCGCCTCCCCTCTGCCCCCACATCATATCTGTTCACTTGACTTAAATAGTTCAAGGAATTTTTGTGGTTATTGTTTCTTCTTCCCCTCCCCTCCCTTATTTGTTTGTGTGTTTATTTATTTATTTATTTTTAGCTCCCACAAATAAGTGAGAACATGTGTTATTTCTCTTTCTGTGCCTGACTTGTTTCACTTAATATAATTTTCTCTAAGTCCATCCATGTTGTTGCAAATGGTAGTACTTTGTTTTTTTTATAGCAGAGTAGCATTCCATTCTGTAGATGTACCAAAGTTTCTTTATCCACTCACCAGATGATGGACATTTGGGCTGGTTTCACCTCTTGGCTATTGTAAATAGAGCTGCAATAAACATTGGAGTACAGGAATCCTTTCGACATGATGATTTCCATTCCTCTGGGTATATTCCCAGTAGTGGAATCACTAGGCCATATGGTAGATCTATCTGTATTTGTTTGAGAAACCTCCATATCATTTTCCATAAAGGCTGCACCATTTTGCAGCCCCACCAATAGTGAATGAGAGTTCCTTTTTCTCCAGAACCTCTTCAGGACTTATCATTCTCAGTTTTTTGGATGTTAGCCATCATAACTGGAGTGAGATAGTATCTTAAAGTGGTCTTGATTTGCATTTGCTGGATGCTGAGTGAGGTTGAGCATTTTTTTCATGTGTCTGTTGGCCATTCGTATATCTTCCTTTGAGAAATGCCTATTCAGCTCGTTTGCCCATTTTTTAATTGGGTTATTTGTTCTTTTTGCTGTAAAGTTGTTTAAGTTCCTTGTATATTCTGGATATTAATCCTTTGTCAGATGTATATTTTGCAATATTTTCAGCCACTCTGTTGGTTGTTTTTTTACTCTGTTAATTGTTTCTTTTGCTGTGCAGAAGCTTTTTAGCTTGATATAATCCCATTTGTTTATATTACCTTTAGTTGCCTGTGTTTTTTGGGTCTTATATTTGAATTCTGTACCCACTCCTACTTCCTAGAGTGTTTCCCCTATGTTTTCTTTAAGGAGTTTTATTGTTTCATGATGTATATTTAATTCTTTAATCCATTTTGAGTTGGCTTTTGTATATGGTGAAAGGTACGGGTCTAGTTTCATTTTCCTACACATGAGTATCCAGTTTTCCAAGCACCTCTAGTTGAAAATGCAGTCTCTTCCCCAGTGTGTAGATTTGCTGAGTTTGTCGAAGGTAAGGTGACTGTAGTCATACGGATTGATTTCTGGGCCCTCTATTCTATTCGATTGATCCAAGTGTCTGTTTTTATGTCAGTAGCATGCTGTTTTGGTTATTATAGCTTTGCAATATAGTTTAAAGTCAAGTAGTGTTATGCCTCCAGCTTTACTTTTTTGCTCAGAATTGCTTTGCCTATGTGTGGTCTTTTGTTGTTCTGTATATATGCCTGGATAGCTTTTTCCATCTCAGAGAAAAATGTCATTGGAATTTTGATGGGGATTATATTGAATCTGTAGATCATTTTGGGTAGTATGGACATTTTCACAATGTTAATTCTTCCAATCCAAGAGCATGGGATATCTTTCCATCTTCTTGTGTCCTCTTTAATTTCTTTCAACAGTAGTTTGTAGTTCTCTTCATAGAGATTTTTCACATCCTTGGTCAGCTTTATTCCTAAGTATTTTATTTTTTTGGTGGCTATTGTAAATGGGCAGGCTTTCTTGATTTCTCTTTCTGCATGTTCACTATTGGAGTATAGAAATGCTACTGATTTTTGTGTGTTGATTTTGTGTCCTGCAACTTTGTTGAAATCATCTGCAAAAAGGGACAGCTTAACTTCATCCTTTCCAGTCTGGATGCCCTTTATTTCCTTCTCTTCTCTGATTGCTCTGGCTAGTACTTCCGACACTATGTTGAATAGGAGTGGTGAGAGTGGGCATCCTTGTCTAGTTCCTGTTTTTAAGGGAAAAGCTTTCAGCTTTTCCTTGTTTGGGATCATATTAGCAGTGGGATTATCATATATGGCTTCAATTATGTTTAGATCCTTTCCATCTATGCCTAAATTGTAGAGAGTATCATGAAAAGATGTTGAATTTTGTCAAATACTTTTTCAGCATCAATAGAGATGATCATGTGGTTTTTGTCTTTGCTTTCATTAATGTAGTGTATCACATTTATTTATTTGCATATGTTGAACCAACCTTGCATCCCTGGGATGAATCCCACTTAATCATTGTATATAATATTTTGTATGTGTTGCTGTATTCTGTTAGCTAGTATTTTGCTGAGGATTTTTTGCATCTATATTCATCAAAGATACTGGCCTGTAATTTTCTATTTTTGATGCATCTTTGTCTGGTTTTGGTATCAGGGTGATATTTACATCATAGTGTGAGTTTGGGAAAATGGCCTCTGTTTCTATCTCTTGGAACAGTTTGTACCAAATTGGTATCAGTTCCTCTTTGAAGGTTTGGGAAAACTCTGCAGTGACCCAGTCTGGTCCTGGGCTTTTCTTTGTTGGGAGGCTTCTGATAACAGCTTCAATCTCTTTTATTGTTATTGGTCTGTTCAGATATTCTATATCTTATTGCCTCAGTTTTGGTAATTTGTATGCATCCAGAAATTTATCCACTTCCTCCAGATTTTCAAATTTGTTGGCCTATAGTTGTTTATAGTAGTCTCTAATGCTTCCTTGCATTTCTGATGTATCAGTTGTAATATCACCTTTTTCATTTCTAATTTTTTTTTATTTGGGTCTTCTTTCTTCTTAGTTAATCTTGCTAAAGGTTTGTCGATTTTATTTATCTTTTCAAAAAAGCAACCTTTTGTTTCATTGGTCTTTTGTATTGTGTTTTGGGTTTCAATTTCATTAAGCTCTGCTCTGATCTTAATGATTTCTTTCCATCTGCTAAATTTAGGTTTGGATTGTTCTTGTTTTTCTACATCTTTAAGGTGAAGTGTTCAGTTATTTATTTGCCATCTTTCCATTCTTCTGAAGTAAGCATTTAATGTGATAAATTTCCCCCTGCTTTTGCAGTATCCCACAGGTTTTGGTATGATGTGCCATTATTTTCATTAGTTTGAAGAAATTTTTAGACTTCCTGTTTAAGTTCTTCTTGGACCCAAATGTCATTAAGTAGAATTTTTTTTTTTTTTAATTTCCATGTGTTTGTATAGTTTTCAGAGTTTCATTTATTATTGATTTATAATTTTAATCCATTGTCTTCAGAAAAAATACATGAAATAATTCCAAATTTTTTGAATTTGTTAAGACTTGCTTTGTGACCTAACATGTGGTCTATACTGGAGAATGTTCCATGTGCTGATGAGAAGAATTAATATTCTGAGGTTGTTGGATGGAATGTTCTGTAGATATCTACCAAATCCAATTGGTCTGAGTATTGTTTAGATCTTGTGTTTCGCTTCTGATATTTTGTCTAGATGATCTGTCCAATGATGAGAGTGGTGTATTCAGGTCCCCCACTGTTATGATGTTAGTGTCTATCTTTTTCTTTAGATTTAATAGCATTTGCTTTGTAAGTCTGGCTGCTCTGACATTGGGTGTGTATATATTTATGATTGTTATGTCTTCTTAATGGATAGATCCTTTTATCATTTGAGACTTGCTTTGTGATCTAACATGTGCTCTATCCTGGACAATGTTCCATGTGCTGATGAGAAGAATGAATATTCTGAGGCTGTTGGGTGGAATGTTCTGTAGATATCTGCCAAGCCCAATTGGTCTAAAATATTGTTTAGATCTTGTGTTTCTCTGTTGATTTTTTGCATAGATGATCTGTCCAAGGATGAGAGTGGGGTGTTCAGGTCCCCTGCTATTATGGTTTTAGTCCCTATCTCATTCTTTAGATCTAATAGAGTTTGCTTTGTAAATCTGGCTGCTCCAACATTGGGTGCATATATATTTATGATTGTGAAGTCTTCTTGATGGATAGATTCTTTTATCATTATGTAGTGGCCTCCTTTATCTCTTTTTTATGGTTTTTGCTTTAAAGTCTATTTTATCTGATATAAGAATAACTACTCTAGCTCGTTTTTCATTTCTATTTGCATGATGTGTCTTTTTCCATCCTTTCACTTTTAGTCTATGTCTGTCTTTACAGGTCAAGTGAATCTCTTGAAGACAGCATATTGCTGTGTCCATCTTTTTAATCCAGTCAGTCAGTCTGTGTCTTTGTAGTGGGGAATTTAATCCCTTTAAATTTAGAGTTATTATTAAAAGGTGTTGATTTACTCCTAGCATTTTACTGACTTTTGTTTAGATGTCTTAAGTATCTTTTGTTCCTTTCTTTCTAATTTTCCGTTTGTTTTCTGTATTCATTGGTTTCTTGGGTGATAGATAAAATATTTATTTTTTCTCTTTTGTTAGCATTTTTGTTTTGCTGGTAGGTATTATTCTTTCTTTCATATTCATGGCAGTGATGGTTTGTATTTTTTTTTGTGGTATCAAACCCAATACTTCCTTGAGAATTTCTTGTAGGGCTGCTAGTGTAGTAGTGAACTCCCACAGTTTTTGTTTGTCTGTGAAATATACTATTTGTCCTTCATTTTGGAAGGATAGCCTTGCTGGGTGAAGTATTCTTGGCTGGCAATTTTTGTCCTTTAGTGTTTGGAATATATCATCCCATTCTTCTCTGGCTTTTAGGGTTTCTGATGAAAAGTCTGATGTTTTCTGATTGGGGCTCCCTTATAGGTGACTTGACACTTCTCTCTTGCAACTTTTAAGATTCTCTCTTTGTCTTTAAGTTTTGTCAGTTTGATTATCACATGTCTTGGAGAGGACCTTTTTGGGTTGAATGTGTTTGGTGATCTTTGGGCTTCCTAAGTCTGGGGATCTGTGACTTTCCCTATACCTGGGAAGTTTTCTGCTATTATTTCATTGAAAATGTTTTCAATGCCATTTTCTTTTTTCTCCCCTTCTGGAATACCCATGATTTGGATATTGAGCACTTAGTGTTGTCAGTTGTCTCTCTTAGATTTTCTTCAATTTTTTAAAAATTCTTTTTCTTTCCTCTGGTCTGCCAGTGTTAATTCAAACAGCCTGTCTTCAAGGTCAGGGATTATCTCTTCTGATTGTTCAAGTCTGCTGGTTAAACTCTCTGTTGTGTTTTTTATTTTGTTGAATGAATCCTTTAGCTCCACAAGCTCAGCTACATCCTTTTTCAAGGCATTGATTTCTTTGTACATTTCTTCTTTCAGATTCTGTATATTTTTTTCTCATTTCATTGTGTCATCTAACTCAGTTTTCATGTATCTCATTTAGTTTCCTTAGAATAGTTACTCTAAATTTCTTATCTGTCATTTCAAAGACTTCCTGTTCTATTGGATCTAGCGCTTGAGAATTATTATTTTCCTTTGGTGGTGATGTACTTTCTTGATTTTTCATATTTCTGGTTTCTTTCCTTTGGTGTTTATTCATTGTGGCTGGGGTTATCACTGTCCACTCGTTTAACCCTGATGTCTGGCTTCAATCCTAAAGGGACTGTCACTTCTGGGCAGCAGGAACTAGTCTGGGCTGGAAGTCCCACCCTGCCTACCTTCTCTGGCTTAGCCAGCTCGGGATCTTGGGGATCTGAGCCTCTTAAGTCACTCCCAGATGTGGGGACTGGCCTGGGCCAGAAGACCTGCCCTGCCTGTTTTCTCTGGTTCTGCTGGCTTGCGGTGTGGGAACCCCAAGACTGTTAGGTCTCTCCTGGAGGTGGGACTGGACTGGGCCAGAAGTCCCATCCCACTTGCCTTCTCCAGCCTCGCAGGCTTCAGGGCATGTGGGCCCAGAAACTCTAAAGTCTCTCTATGCAATGGGGAGTAACCCGAACTGGGGTCCTGCAGTGTTCATCTCCTGTCTGCTCCAGCACAGATCTTGGGTCCTCCGTCACTGATCCTCAATAGCTGCAAATTGGTCTCTCTGTGGGAGAAAGTAACACCAGGAACTGACTACTCTGCCATCTTGACCAGAACTAACTCCAGCATTCTGGAGGCTGGGAAGTCTGAGATCAGGAAGCCAGTGTGGTTTGGATCCTGGGGAGTGTTTTCTTCCTGGCATGTAGACAGCTATCTTCTTTCTGTGTCCTTTTTGGTTCCTTAAATCTCCAGCCTTTTCTGTCCTTTCATTGTTCCTCCTCTTTCCTGGGCACAGCCTTGGGTCAGTGGTCAGCGGTCAGGTCCTCTGACCCATCCTCTCAGCACTCCTCTTTTCCATTCCTGGCCTGGCAGGCTTTCAGTCCTAAACTATAATTTTCAATTTTAAAATTCCAAGAGGATTTATTCTAGAATGTGCATAATACAAGTGATACCATTGTGAATTGCACTATAGTACAATTGAAAAAGTGCTCGTGTTTTGTGAATAAACACCGAAGAATTGCATGTTTTCAATTTCCTCATCTTTGTCAGGCATCATCATTGCCTTTCACCTACGGTTCTCTCTGCCAAGTCCATACAGGAGATTTAACAGTAGGAAAATAAAGAAGGAAAAGTAGATTCAGGAGGAAAGAATGATGGGAAAGACATTGTCAAAATAATAAAATTTTATTATGGAAAATGCAGTTATTCACTAAAGAAATTTGAATTCTTGATTATTAGTATCACCTGTAATTGGAGGGTTTTTTTGGTTGTTTGTCTTAATATTCCTTGTAAATATCTAATTTGGCCAATGTCAAGTCTTTCTGTCAGTCTACCATGGAAATGACATCAGTTATCTCGTCACATAGGGTTACCCAATGGGGGCAATATATGATATGACTAAAATAATGAGCCAAATATTTTCATAAGAAATATATAAAAAATAGACCCAGTTTTTAAAATTAGGCATTAGAAATCCAAAATAATACGTTACTCCTGTCCATGACACCAGGTTTTGTTGTGTGTTACCCTTCCTATAGCAATATTAGAATATTCTCGTAATGAGACCTCTACAGGTCTCTCTCTTCAGTGGATTCACAGTGTGACAGTTTATGGAGTTAATTATATATCCAATGCATTCTCACTACAGGGAATTCTCACAGTCAGGGAGACCTCCCTAGATTCACCCCTGTATGAAGGTGTTAGGAAGCACTGGAGAAGGATTATAAGGACTTCCTTCTGCATACTGAGCAAAGATACCTTTGAATCCTTATCTAGTAGGTGAAGAGTGGAAATTTTGAGGCATTCTGCTGTGTCTGCTTGGATTTTTCAAGATTCAGCTCAGCTGTTTGAAAGGTAAAATAATATAAGGATCTCAAAATAAAATACATCATAGTGATTTCTACTACACAATGGAGCAAATATTTAAGTCCACGTATTTTGTATACACAGACTTGATATTTGAAGTATATTACTGTAAATTTTCTTTTAAATACATTTTAACCAGGAATCATGTCTTGCCCTGGCAGCCACTAAACTCAGAATTATTTTATAAGTGACTAATGAACACACAAATGCTAGTTCTAAATTCTTTTACAAAATGAAAGTTACAAAATCACTGAATGCTAAACCTTGATTTCACAGCACATACATTAATGACATAAAGGGAGTGAAAATAAAATACGGGTCAAATTCATGAAAATAA
>NW_007732361.1:133568-134867 GCF_000696425.1 Galeopterus variegatus | reverse complement strand
TTAATTCTATGAGTGGCTTTTGAAAGGAGTGATACCTGGATAATACCTGTAGAAGTATTCTATATCAACAGTTGGATTGGGCATTTTAAGTTTGGATCTGGGTGAGTTCAATAGTGCAGCTTTTGTGTGACTTCTTCAACTGAATTCAATCTTAGTGTTGTTTGTGGGTGCCTTTGCAGTCTAGGTGGTGGGACCCTTAGCCGTTACTTGATGGGATGTGTTGCTTGTTGGGGTGAGTTTCTTGTTGGAGTGTGTGATCTGCTGTCAGTCAGTGGAAGGTCCTGGAAGTTCTGTAGAGGGCCGTTAGCTCAGCTGTTGAGATTGGAGCAGTCCTGCTTGGATACTGCAGAACCAGTGGCTTTCTGGAGGCATGCTAGAGGGAGGAAGAGCTCCTACCCAATCAGCTGTTGGTAGAGGAGTAGTTGGACACAGCTGTCATGGGGACTGGCAACACTGTAGGTGGCTGCCTGATCAGCTGTTGAGCCTGATGCAAGCCTGAATGGGTGCAGCTAAGCCCAGCAGTTCTGTAGAGACCTATCTTGGGTGTCAAAGCCCTTGACTTGTCCAATGTCAGTCAGTGAGAAGCTGTATACTGTTTTAGCAGGTCCTGGTAACTCTAAGAGGGCCACTGAATTACCTGTTGAGTCTGGAACAAGCCTGTATGGATGCCATAGGATCCAACAGCTCTCTAGAGCTGTGGTGCACTAAAAGGGGAGGAGGGAGAATCACTGGGCTGTCTGTTGGTGTGGGCACCTGTGGATTTGGCATGTCCAGGGGTTGTGCATAGCTGGTACACATAGACATGGGAAATAACTGCTTAGTGGTGGCTTCCCCACCCAGGTGGTTGGCCAGTCTGCCCTGGGGCTGGGGGTGGCAGGGTAGGAGGGAGTGTCATGTGGGCTCAGATGCAGAGGTCTTGGTCCTGCTGGTGCCTGTGCTTACATGTGGAGGGTCACATGGGGAGGCAGGGCCACTGATGGGCTAGCTGTGGGCTGTGCAGGCACCTTTGGGTTCAGCCCCTGCTGCCTGTGTGGGACAAGCTGCGAATGTGGGGAACCACTGCACCTTGGTGGATTTTCTGCTCAGATGGTCTGCCTGCTTGCCTCAGGGGAAGAGAATGATAAGTGGATTCAGTGCTGGGGTTTGGGCTTTCTGTTGGTCCTAGGCTCCAGGCATCCTGGGCTATGGTCCCACTGGCACCCATGTGAATGCATTAGAATGCAGACAGGGCCTCCAGACAAAGGGAGTTATTCTCACTGGGTTCAGGGCAGGGTGCACTCCTGCTGTGGGTTCAGCTCC
>NW_007732361.1:129262-132676 GCF_000696425.1 Galeopterus variegatus | reverse complement strand
CAAAGGGAGTTATTCTCACTGGGTTCAGGGCAGGGTGCACTCCTGCTGTGGGTTCAGCTCCCAGAGGGCACTACCTTATGTGGGTTTAGAAGTCTTAGGTCTGAGAGTAGGATGCTGCCACCAGGGGACACAGTAAAATTATTTGTAATCAAAAGCTATGGCTGCCACCTCAAGCTAGCTGACCATCAACCAAGGAAAAGAGTTAACATAGTGGCAGGAGTATTTAACTCTGATTAGCCTGAGGTGGTACAATAGCTCCTACATAATAAAATCAAGGTGGAATATATTTGGCATAGAGATAACTCACTTGGGCATTTCTTAGTACTCTTATGCCCATTTGTAACTGTGCATTGGCAAATAGATCAATTATGACCTAATAAGAGCATAGTAACCAGGGTTTCAGACCTCCTAGGGATAAAGATTTGGGGCAACCCATCAGACAAGTCACCTAGGCTAGTGGAAGTACTGGCTTGAGGGGAGGAAAATTTAAAATGGTATTGAAAGGTAAGAATGATGAGTACCAGTTATGCCTCAACAGAAGTATCAGGAAATATAGTTTATCCCAATTAACCATCCTCTTGTAAGTTCTCCAAGAAATTAGCCCCAACCAGAATTCTGCATAAGCTATGAGAAGCTATGCCTGGATGGGAAAAAAAAAAAAAGTCTACGTGTAGCAAGGGGTGGACTGTCATGGATGCTGCTGGTACCTCACCTAAATTTTTTTAATCAACCAGTGCACCTATAACCCAGCTAATGTAAATGTTGACTGAAAATAATTCACAGCTGTCCTCTTCTTTCAAAAATTCCCCTAGACTAAAAAAGAGGTGGCTCACCGTGGAGGCTATCCTTTCTTCCCTCTTTTGGGACAATTTACAGCTAAAGACTCACTAGTCTGGTGATATAAAGGCCAGCCCACTTGCCTCAGGGTAGAACTAAATCTGTGGTGCAACTTTTTCCCCAGAGTTTCCCTGTAACATCAGAATGAAGCTAGTCTCTAGCTGAGACCATTTGCCTTCTACCCTCTTGCCTTATCCCACTTCACCTACTCCCTTCTCCTGAGAACACTTCCTGAATTCATTACTTGAATACATTTTTAGGGAACCCTACTTAACATACTGTAGCTTCCACTCCTTAGGTCTTTTGTAGCCATGGTTCTTTGTACAACAGGATTAATTGCTAAAAGATAAGGGGAAAGAATAAAGCATTATATTTTAATGATAAATTGTCTAACTCCCATCTTTTAATTTTTAAGTACTATGAAATTGAGATCTCTTGACACCCACCTCTAAGCTCATTTTCTCACTAGTCTCTAAGAACAATTCTGGTTTAACCCCAGGATGGTTCAAGGAGATCTAGCTAAGAACCTACTAAGGCATGACATCACTTTTCATATTTTAAGGGTTTCCTTCTATTAAGCATTGTTCTTCTCTGACTCTGTATTCAAATCACTGTGTCCTGGTCTTCTTTCTTATACTTGAGTCCCTACTTTGCTAGCCTGCCTGGTATTTAAATTCCTTCAAGACTGAAACTTGCCATAGTTTAGATGAGCTCTGCTGGGGTCCGTAGTCCTGGCCTTCAGTCCTAACATCTATCACAGCACTACATTTTTCTAGATCGTATGTCCTACCTGCTTGCCTGAATTTTCTCCAGGCATCTTCTCCAAGGAGTGGCTCATCCCAACTGGCTCTGTTTAAATTTTTGATACCCTTTGCTTCTTCTCAGTTTTTCCATTCAGCTTCTATGTGACATTGTAGAAATTACTTAACATCTCTGTTCCCAATTTCCTCAACAAAAATGAGGCTGATCATTTGATATGAGACTTAAACAAGAAAATACTCATAAAGCATTTCTAAGAGTACCTGACAAAGTATAACTCAATAATGTGAGCTATTTATGTGAGTTAGTTATTACAATCTGTGATTCAGATCTGTCAGGAAAAAAAAAAAAAAACCACTTAGAAATTTTAAGAAGGAAGGGATTTAACACAGACAGACGCTCACACAACTTGTAAAAACCTGAGGCAAGACGATTAGGGAAGGCCACTGCTGGATTTCAGAATATGCTTATGTTCAGGAATCACAGGGAAGCCACTACCTGTGGTCTTAGATACCTATGGGTGATTATCAGGTGTATGCCAGGAAGTTTCTGGAAAAACACCCTACCTGTCAATACTCATTTGCCCACAGATAGATGAAAATAAAGGCTTCCTTTTTTTTATGTTTTACATATCTTTCACAAGTACCTCCTTGGTCAAATATGAATCTTGCAGGAAGAAGAACAAGGAAAATATAGGTTCTAGGTTTTCAGCCCTCGCAGTAGAACTGGGAGCTTAGAAATGCAGGGATGGTGTTGAGTGTCTAAAGACAATATATGCCACAGTTATTATTGTTTCTATTATTATGATTTCACTCCAGCTCTATTCTGTTAGGAATCAGGTAAAGAGAAATCTACTGAGATAGAAGTCAGAGGACATGATAACTAGAGATGGGCTTCACAACCTTCCTGCAAAATTTTAAGCTGGATGCTCAATTGGATGGTCTGCATGGAGGAATGCACATGCTCCAAGATAGAGTCCAAGCAATTGACTTTAATAAAGACATGCTGAGTGCTTGGTTACAGAAGTTTTGACCAATTTATTGCTAAGCCTCTCAGAGCAGCTAAAAAGTGTCAGAAATAGAGATGTACTTGGTGGAGCAGACATCATCTCATGTGGTCTCACTGCTGACACTGCATCCCATTTCATCTCATCACAGTTATTCCAGCAGTGATGCTTCTCTTTGTTGAATTTAGGAATGACCTTGTAGTGGATTGAATTATGTCCCCGCAAAACTCACTGAACCTTGAATTGTGTACCCCAGGTTTTATGTATTAGAAACTTAGCCCTGCTGTGACTGTCAAGAGGGTGGGAAATCCTATTTTGGTAATTGAAAGGTGGGGCCTTGAAGAGGTGATTAGATTACAGGACCATGCCGTAGTGAATAGATTAAAAATGGTGGTCAGTGGTGTGGTTCTGGGGGCTTTAAAAGAAGAGAAGGGAGAGTCCGTTCCTCTGCACTCTCTGCTCCACCATTTTTGCAATGTGTTACCCTGCCGTCACTGTCACCACTACCAAGGTCTTCACCACTTGTATTCCCTAGACTTTGGACTTTCCAGCTTCAGAAATTGTAAGCAATAGATTTCATTTTCTTTATAAATCACCCAGTTTCATGTATTTTGTTATAAGCAACAGAAACAGACTGATACAGACCTCTCAGGCCTGGCATTGCCTACACAGACATTCAGATGCAGGGAATTATTAAGCACAACGCTAATGTTGTGAAGCAGGGGTAGGAAGGAAAAATTGCAAGTGTCTTCTGTTTTCCCAGTGGCTTGCACCATGCCTGCCATGTGCAAGGTGTGGTAGTACAGTTTTCA
>NW_007732361.1:106664-128455 GCF_000696425.1 Galeopterus variegatus | reverse complement strand
TAGCCGTACCCTTATCTGGTGCCTGAATTCCTATTTTATGACTTTCAAGAAGTTATTGTCTGGCTGCTATTTGAAACCTTCCATGGACAGGGAGCTCACTGCCACCCTATCCATTTCATTTCCTTTTTTTTCATTTATTTGGACCTGACATATCCCCCATAATGAGCAGTGTTTCAATTTATTGCTACACGGAGCTCCTGATGTCCTCACCTCTATTTCTTGCCCTTCTTATGTCTCAGCTAGAGAACACCTGTTGTCCAGTCCACTTTAACTCTCCCTTTGCAGAGGTCTGTGCAATGATAAGTGATCAAATCAAGATAAAATACCAGGGTTGTCTGACACCCAAGCCTGGGCTCTTAACCATTACATTATGGTGTTAAGCAAATATGCACATATGTGTACTCACACATGTGCATACATTTGCAACAAATTCAGGTGTTAAATTTTGGTCCCTAGATATACCCCTTACAAGAACCTGATGGGGCAGGGCAGTTTGTTACAGAAGTCTCAGACCCTGAAAATATTCCTTGTGTTGCACTTTACCTTCCTTGTAGACTCATTTAACTGGATCCTTTGAGCCAGAAGAGGCCTTGGTGGAGTTTAATAAAGCTCTCTTTTTATTAAAGGAGCATGTAAGCACTAAAATGTGAGGTGGCACCCAAATTATTTCAGCTAAGTAGTTGAAAAGTCAGCCCTCAATCTTGGGGCTCCAAAATTTTGCTTGTGTGAACAGCAGTGCCTGACACTGTGCTGGTCAGAGTGGGTGCACAAATCACACATACTGAAAGACTGAGATATATCACTATTTTAAATAAAGTCTATAGTTTGGAGCTTAACCTTCTTTGAAAACCTAGACTAATATGCCACTGTTATTTCCTGTTATTCTTTTGATCTGCTAAGTCACATCATTCATGGCTGTTTATGTGAACACAAATTACTGACAAACAAGAGAGCAGAGATAGAGGAACAGATAGAGGGCTTCCTGGTGTTAGCCCAGAGTTAGAGCTATGCTTCCTTTGCAACAAGAGACCACACTCCCTCTCATCTTGGGTCAGTAGATGGTAGTGGTAAGAGCCATGCAGACCTGGATTCAAATCTTAGCTCTCGGACTTTCTAGTTGTGTGTGTTTGGATGAGTTTCCCACCCCTGCTGGGCTTACTTTCTTTACCAGGAACATGGGGTTTTATTAGGATAATGAGATATAAACACGTACACACACACGCACACATATTTACATATGTATGTTTCTTTAGACATAGATGTTGATAAATGAATAAATCATTACCTGGCCCCTAGCCTGACACTTAGTAGTAGTTAAATAAACACTTTTGAATACATGAATAAAATCCACTGGAGACTTTACATTATACTACTCTTTCAATTCAACAAGCATTTATTCTGTGGTTATTATTTGGATTATTATCCCTTTTTCAGGGGTTACCACCTTACAGAAAATAATAAGTTCCTTTAAGCACTCCAGATGGTATTAATAATGCTCCTTAGATCCAAGGAGGGAGTCCCAGAATCACGGTTTTAGAGTTGATGGAGCTGGGCCATTCCCTTTGCTCTTAGGTGTATCCTTCCTCGGTCTCTTAGCCAAGGTCCCAGGGCTAGTTAAAGGCAAAGTTATGACTAAAACCTATTCTTCAGATTTCTAGTTGTGCTTTTCCTTGTATATTACCTTTGTTACATCAATCTATATTTTAGAATGTTTAATGAGCTTCTAACATAGAGCATCCTTGAATATGGTGAGATTTTGGATGCTCTCGTTAATGGCAATATGCTTCATTTATTTATTCACTCATTTCTTCAAGTATTAAGCACTAACTATATCTGTTGCAGTATGCTAGGTGTTCTCATGGATGAAAGGGAATGAGACACAGCTCCTTCCCTTAACTCAAGGGTCTCCTGCGGGAAGATTTCCCTGAACCTCTTTGGCTGCCCCCCAGGCTCACCTCCAGCACTGCACCTACCATATCATATTGGAATGTCTTACTGTCAATCTATCTCTTCCATTAGTCTATAAGATGCTTGGGGGACAGAGAGCAAGTCTTACTCATTACTGGACATATCCTGCCTCTCCCCACCTTAAAGTTATTTAAACTGCATTAACCTGATATCACTATATATTTGGGAGAGGAAGTGGTAATATATAGCTTGCTAGTTTAACACTTATGTTATGGATTGAATGTTTGTGTCCCCCCCAAATTCATTTCTTGAAGCTGTATCCCACAATGTGATGATATTTAAAGGTGGGATTTTGGAAGGCGATTACGGTTAGATGAGGTCATGAGGGTGGGGCCCTGGTCCTGTGCTGTTAATGCCCTTATAAGAAGAGACGCCAGAGGGCTTGCTCCCCCCCCCCAAGCATATGCACCAAGGAAAGGCCATGTGAGTACATAGGGAGGAGGTGGTTGTCTGCAAGCCAGGAAGAGCGCTCTATACTAGAACCTGATCACACTGGCACCCTGATCATAGTCTTTCAGCATCCAAAACTGTGAGAAAATAAATTTCTGTTGATTAAGCCACCCAGTCTAAGATATTTTGTTATGACAACCTGAGTTGACTAATATAACATACAGTACAATCCTTTTTTACATTCTAACTGTACTGAAAATCACAAAGTTTTTTGTGATATTATAATGCTCAAGACTTTTCAATCTTTCTGTATTTTTGAGAACTTTCCCAGTGAACCAAAACATCCCTATTTGGTTAAGACTGCCTGTTAACAAAATGCTAGATAAATTGAGAGACTTTCCTTGGGTAAGAGCCATGACTGTGTTAGTTTCTTGTGGCTCCTCTAAGTACCACAAACTAGGTGGCTTAAAAAACAAACTTTTATTCTCTCACAGTTTTGGAGGCCAGAAGTCTGAAATCAAGGTGTCAGCTGGACCATGTTCCCTCTGCAGACTGTATGGTATGATCTTGCCTCTTCCAGCTTCTGGTATTCCCCAGGCATTCCTTGGCTTGAGGCTGCAGAACTCCAGTCTCTGCCTCCAGCTTCATGGCTGTTCTCTCTTTGTGTGTCTCCCTATCATCTTTCTTTTGTTTATGTCTTTCTCTGTGCTGCTTCTTCTTTTCTTATAAGGACGACAGTCATATTGGACTAAGGCCTGCCCTAATGACCTCATGTTAACTTGATTACAGCTGCAGAGATCTTATTTCCAAATAAGGTTATATTTGCATATATCAGGGGTTAGGGCTTCAACATAAATTTTGGGGGGGCATAGAATTCAACCTATAACAATGACCTAGATAGAATCTTATTTTTTCTCTTCCTAACTGTGATAGCATCAACTTCTACTCTATGGGACCACTTATGTGCCAGTCATGGTGCTTAGCACTTAATGAGAGGTGGGAAGTGTTAGAATTAACAGCTGTGAAACCAAGACTCATGGTGGTTGGGTACCTCACACCAGTTCCTAAACTAAATGATGAAGCCAGAATTTAACTCCTCTCACTGATTTTGAAAGTTCATTTCTTAATCACAGTGCAAACATTTCTCTGTCTTACATTCTTTCTTTCTTTTTTATATATCTATGAGTCTATTAGCTATTTTAGGATTCCCATTGTCTTAGATCTTTAGAAACTTTTTCTAATGTCTGCATTTAATATTCTTCTATCATATATTTAGCCAATCTAACTGAGGCTTCACACATAGGCCTGGTTAGGTTTACTAAGACTCTGTCCTTCTTTAGCTCCTCTGTCACTGTCCTTTTATATCTTTCCCCTTATCCCAATAATCCATATTATGCCTGAAGCCATTTAGAAACGGTAGGTCAGGTCCCAAAGAGAAACTGATTCTTGTATAGGATCTGTTATTCCAATCTTATCCTGAAGTCAGTTTCTGTACTGAAAGAGTCTAACCTTCAGATGCTGTGTTCAGTCATTGCATCTTCAAAAATTGACCTCAGACACTGACTTCAGTCAATTTTCCCTGAATTTGGAGTTCCAGCATGCACTCTGCTGACTTCTCCATCCTCTCTTCCTGCCCCTGAGTGCCAGTCAGAGTCACATCCATGTATCAGCCCCACTAGCCTGTCATGGATTTTCCCAAGGCATTTGGAAAAGTCGTCAAATTATTTGCAATTGTATTTCGGTAATTTGGAGCTGTTTGAAAAATTCCAGATTGATTTTCAGCCAGGCAATGCAGCCTCAGTCCCAATAAGGTTCAAGCACTGAAAAAGTACTGCGATGAACCATTGATTAAGTTGACACTGTAATCTATTTTCTCTGCCCCTGGTAGGCTGAACTGGATGGTTGTTCCTGCATTTATTACATGTTTCAGGCTTTTGTCTTTGTGAGTAATCTTATCTGATACCAGAGATGGTCCTGTACTTGGTTGCTCTGCCTGGGTATCTGTCAGTGCCTTTTTCCAGGGGTGTGAAAATGAAAGCTGAAGAAATTAATGGAAGCGCACAGGGAATTTACCAATCTAAAAGCCTCGTGTCCTGGTCTGCTATTGTGAACAGTCCCAGTTTTAGATCTGAGAAGAAAGAGCATGGTTGGAAAATAAACATGTCCACTGGGAAATAACACAGCAGAAATGTACACTATCGAGTAGTGTCAAGTTTAGGGCATGAGTGGCCTTTCCACATTAGGCAAGTGTCCCTAGATAGTGGCAGCTCTGTTGCAAACATAAATCACTAAGACATACAACAGCAGATTCTTTACCTTCATTCTAATTCATCCACTTTTCCAACTTCTTTGAATCGGTCTTAAAACTCATCTGCTCTGTGACTTTGGGAAAGATGCTTGACTTATCTCAGCTTCAATATCCTCATCTCTAAAATGACTATATTACTAGTATTGCCCTCATAGGGTATTGTTATGATCAAATAAATAAGCTAATAATAAATAAATAAATAAATAAACAAACAAAGAGCCCAGCATACAGTAAAAAATTAATAATAATGAAGCAAGATTTCCATTTGAAGCACGTAAAAGCTTGTTAAAAATCAACCGTTTTCAACAAAGATTTTTTTTTTTATTGCAGTTGTATTTATATGGATAGATAAAAAAGAGTTGTATGTTTCATTCCCACAATGGGAATGGGTGTGAAGGAGCAGCCTGACAGTCAGAGAGACTTCCTGATGAAGTAGGCAGTCAGGCCCACATTGTCACAGTGATGAGCTCTAAACCAGCAGTAGCAGGATGAAAAAAATGTCACTGAGGAAAAGGCATATTGCTCACAAGCTGCCCACCCCTGGCTGCTCTGCCTCAGCAAGGACATTTTCCCTACTGTCCTGCCTTCAAAGTGATGCCTAGATGCACAAGAGTTGCTGTAGCATGGAAAACATTAGCGTTCTCAGATCTAATGTAGATACAATGTAATCATACACGTAGAGTAAATATATACATATGTCTATACACATATATTATCTTCCATGAATATTTATGGGAAGTATATAAATGATTCACACTCACTCCCTCACATCCTAGGAGAAGAATGGAGCAATGTGCTGTTCTCTGACCTGACCCTTCAACTCCATCAGAATGCAAATCATCTAACCCTAGACATGTAATTGCTCAAATAACACAGGTCCTACAGAGAGCTGATTCACATGTGGAGCACAGTCACATCTCAGACACTTTCATCAGTCTGCTTCTTCACCAATAGCCCCCCAGACATTTCCTACCAGCTCTGTGCCTACTTCCAGATTATTCTGAAAAATTGCAGCAGTCATGTTTGCATATTTTAAAGCATAGGTGTATGTTGAGGGATGCTTGAGTCAGAATCTCGATAAAGTCATTGCATTAAGAGCTGGGGTAGAAGGAGGTCATTTGAGCATCACTGTCCAAGAGAACTTTCTGGGAGGGTGAATGTGTCCTTTATCTGTGCCATTCAGTACAGTAGCCACTAGCTACATGAGACTTTTGAGCACTTAAAATGTGGCAAGCGAATGAAATGAAGCATTAAATTTTCAACTTAATGTTAACTAATTTAAATTTAAAAAGACATTTGTGACTAGAGGCTACCATATTGGAAAGCACAGCTCTAAAAAAATAAGCATCCCTATCTTCTGCTTCAAAGGACATGAGGGGCTGGCCCGGTGGCGCACTCGGTAGAGTGTGGCACTTGGGAGTGCGGTGGCGCTCCCGCCAAGGGTTCGGATGCCATATAGAGACCGGTCTGCTCACTGGTTGAGCGCAGTGTGGGCGTGACACCAAGGGTTGCGATCCCGTTACCATAGAGACCGGTCTGCTCACTGGTTGAGCGCAGTGTGGGCGTGACACCGAGGGTTGCGATCCCGTTACTGGTCACGAAAAAAGACAAAAAGGCAAAGGACATGAGCAAGAAGTAGATGGAGAATATAGAATGGACTGTGGTGGGAAGGACGGGGGAGCTGACAACAGGTAAAATCCTATTTCCTCTTCTGACTAAAATACTCAGCCTCTGAATGCTCTAGATTTGGTGGCATGAGGAAAAGTTGAATATTAAAAAATGCTTAATTTATCAATTTCGCAGTCATTTACTGAGAGCTTTTATGTATCATTTTACATCCTCATCAAGGAACTGGGGATGAAGAAATAATAATAAAATAAACCACAGAAAACCCAGCCTTTGCCCATAAGGTATGAATATTCAGAACATCAGATTAGGCACACACTAGAATAACTTTATATAGTGTATGGTAGAAGAGAGGCCATGAGAAATAATTGAAGTATTTTAACAATTTTGAGAGATATAATTATGTCTAATTGGTGTTAAAAATTTAAATCATAATGGTCTTTAAGAAATGTAAAATATGACTTTATGGAGTCAATGTACCTTTTATTTAATGATTATCAAGAATTGACCATTGTTACTATTTTCCAACTCTTTCCTAATTCCTCTGACAAGTGTCTACACTGTCTTGAGTCTTTGGCCAGGATCAGATAAAATGGAAAGCCCTTGATTTGTAGACCTGGTCTCAGAAACCTAAAATGTTTGCAGATGAGATAGTAACCCAAGAATGGTTTATCTGCATAGCCTCTGGATTGTCACCACACCACACTGCAATTATTTATAGACCAAACAAATATCCAGGAGTGAATACAGCTGTGTATACAGGCTGCCCTCTTCAAGATAAATCAGAGCTCTAAATATTTGCAAACACGTTGCCCTTCAGTGACTGCTTCCTGGCGACAATAGTCCTAACACTACCACAAGCCATATGAATATATCATTTTGCTTTTCTGGCTGATGATTTTTTTCTAACTCAATGAGACACCCCACCCAACTTTTTTCCTTCCGTCCTGCCTTTATTTTATCCCCTAATAGTTATCAAATTCTTGGTGTTTGCTACGTACCCTGTGCAGTGCTGGGCATGCAAAAATGAATAGAACTAAGCCTCCATTTCTTCATTTGCAGAGTGTGCAGTGAAACCTAGTGGTTAAGATGATAGACTTTGGGCACATAGACACATCATTTACTTCCCTGTGTAATCCTGGGCATGCTAGTTCACCATGCTATGCTTTGGCTTCCTTTACCATGAAATGAAGGCAGGAAATGCCTACCTTAAAGGGTTACTGTGGTAATGAAGAAGATAACACATGTAAAGCATGCAGCACTTACCATGGCAAGTGCCCAGCAAATGTTAGTTTATACTGTTGTGGTTTTACTATAATTAACTTCCTTTTTGGGGGGTGGGTGGGATGTTTTGCTGAATTAGGTAATACATGTGAAAGATTACACCTGCTTCACACTTTTGGTTCAATTCACCATATTTTCCATATTTCTGTTACTGTATTGAAAAGGTTATGTGCCTGTTACTATTTATCTTTCCATTTCCCCAAATAGACAATGTACTGTGTGAGGGCAGGCACCTTAGTATATTCAACTTTGTATAATATGCAATGTCTGGCCTTTGGTCAGTGCTCAAGAATTATTTATTGAATGATTCCTTGCTAGTGTAAAGAGGCTTACAGTGAATTGAGAAAGGCAAATGTTTATAATTTACTTTGTTGATAGCAGGCATGCAAAGCCTACACTCTTCCTCTCTCCTTCTTGGAAGTGAACTGTCTAGAGGAGACATGCATTCTGCTCTGCTCTTCTAGGGGTGGGGGTTCTAAAGCTGTGAAGAGGGTCATGTTCCCATCCAATGTTCTGGCACCAGTGTGGGTAAGTTGGGACAACTCAGAAGTTCAGTGTCCATGCCCAGTTTCTCCTTCTGAACTTGCCACTCAGGTAAGTCACCCCACTTGCCTAGGGTAGACTAAGAGAAATTGAGGAGAGAGGCCAAAAATGCCATGTTAATGGAGCCACTTGGACATGGAAAGAAACGTCAAGATTACTCCCAACAGAAATGATTAGAATGTCCATTTTATAACTAACAAATCTCAAAGAGTTTAAGACCTTGACCTCGCTGATAAGTGACAGATCTAGAATGTGAATTTGTAACTGAAAAAGTCCAAATCTGAGCTACCGTAGGTAGGGAATGTACTATATTCATCTTTGCATTAGCAATTCCTTCTTTCATAGATTAAATATTTATTGAAATGTGTAATATGTGCCAGGCACTCTCCTAATACACAGGAAAACTTTTAGGACAAGGAACAGTCTTTGGAGATCCGTCAAGATGGAGTAGCACCGTTCTTCCCAGGTCCTCCTTCTTACAACTAAAAATCTCTGGCCATAAAACAGCAAACAAACCTAGGAGGACTCTGAAAGATGAAAAGAAGGTGTGCTGTCCAGAGATATTAGGACTTGGGGAGCAGCATGGTGATACATTTCTTGCCTCCAATATATCCCTCACAGGGTGCTGCAGAAGCCTCCCTCCCAGAATCACCAACGGGCACAGACAAAAATCTCCAAGTTATGCCTTTTTCCCTTTAGACAAAAGACTAGAAAAAAGGGTGACCAAACAACAGAAAATCTTTTTGACAACATCCACACTATTTCAGCCAAACACCAACAGAAAAACCATACCACCTCTCTGCCTGCAGTTTTAAGTGGCCAGTGAGGCATTAGTCCTTCACACCATCCTCCAAGCCCCCCACCCTGTAGAAGTGGATATTGTGCTCCAGTTCCCTATTGGGTGATGTCAGCTGGCCAAGCAGGGAGCTACTCTTCCATTCTCTTTCTAGAAGAAGAGAACAGCAACACTCCAATTACCCCACCAGGTATTATCGATGGGCTGAGTGGGCAGCTATCTTCTATCCTGCACCCAGCAGAACCAGACAGTACTCTGATTTCCCTACCAGGCCAGTGTCATGGGGATCCAGTGACAAGCTGAGCCTCCATCCCTAGCTGACATCAATGAGACTGAACAAGACGGTGCAAGTAGGGGCTGGTAAGAACTTCATTACCCTGACCCAATGTCAGTGAAGCCCACTAGGAAACTCTACCTCCACTTGGCAAAAACAAAGTTTTGTGAGTCAGCCCTCTGCTTATGCCCTATTTGGTGGCAGGAGGGCTCAGAGTGAGAGCCTATCTTACTCTCACTTGGAGACAACAAGGCAGTGTGGTGGTTGGTACCCCATTTTTAAAGGGAAGGAGTCAGCAGAGCCAAAGGAGGAGCTAAACTTCAACCTTATACATTTATAATAGCACAGTGTGAGTCAGTGAACTTTTCTTGCTGGAGGGTGTTGGTGGAACCCAACAGGAAGCTGAACATTCACACCCTATGACCCTTAGGCTACACCTCAACAGAGAGTCTGACTACTAATAAGAAAAAGATTAAAGTGGATCTAGAGCCTTATAATATAATATCCAATATGCTCATAATACAATAGAAAATCACTTGTCATACCAAGAATCAGCAAAATGATAGTATGTATGAGAAAATAATAGACACAAATATTGAGATGAATCAATTATCAGAATTATCTGACAAGAATTTTAAAGCAACTACTATAAAAATGCTTTAATAATTACTTAAAATAGATTTAAAATATAGAAAATAGCAAACAAGTAAAACTTATAAAAAAGAACCAAATGGAAATTATAGAACTGAAAAATACAAAAACTGAAATAAAAAACATACTAGATAGGCTCCAAGGTAGAATGGAGATGACAGAGGATAGAATCAGTAAATTTGAAGATAAATAGAATTACTTCAATGTGGGCATAAGAGAAAAAAATAGACTGAAAAAAATGAACAGAGTCCTGGAGACCTGTGGGACAATAACAACACTACATATATATATATATATCTCATTGGAGTTACAGAAAGAGAGGAAAGACTGATACTAAAGAAGTGTTTAAAATGTTCCCAAGTTTGGCAAAAGACAAAAACCTGAAAAAAATAGACTGAAAAAAATGAACAGAGTCCTGGAGACCTGTGGGACAATAACAACACTGCATATATATATATATCTCTCATTGGAGTTACAGAAAGAGAGGAAAGACTGATACTAAAGAAGTGTTTAAAATGTTCCCAAGTTTGGCAAAAGACAAAAACCTACAAATTCAAGAAGGTGAGGAAACCTCAAGTAGGTAAAACCCAAAGAAATCCATGAGAAGGTGCATCGTATTTAAACTTCTGAAACTTAAAGCATAAAAAATTGAAAGCAGCCAGAGGGAAATGAAGCATGCCTTTTAAGGGAACACCAATTATAATGGCAGCAGATTTCTCCTCTGGAATCATGGAGGCCAAAAGCAGTTGGTGCAACAGATTCAAGTACTGAAAGCAAAGAGCCGTCAAGCATGACTTCTGTGTTCAGTGGAAATACCCTTCGGGAATGAAGGGGAAAGAAAAAGACATCTTTACAGGAAGGAGAACAGAGGGAATTTGTGGCTGGAAAACCTCTCTTTGGAGAATGGCTAAAGGAAGTTCTCTAAACAGAGAAAATGATAGCAGAAGAAGGCTTTATACTTCAGAAAGAAAAGAACATTAGCATGGATAAAAATACAGAAAAATATAATAAATTATCTTATTTCTCATGAGAGTTTCTTAAATAATACTCGATGATTGGAGCAAAACTTATAAATAATAACAACTATTGTAGTACTTAGCGTAGGTAGAGGAAATACTTAAAATAATTCTGAAAAAGTGGTAAGGGTAAAAGGATGTATATGGAAATAGGTTTCTATACTTCACTTGAAGTGATAAAACTTAGATACTAGCAGACTATGGTAAGTTATGTATGCATGTTGTAATACCTAGAAAAACCACTAAGACAACTATAAAAATGATGTATTCGAAAACACTATAAATAAATCAAGAAAGAATCCTAACAAATGTCATATAGCGCATAGAAAAGGGAAACAGAGGAATGAGAAACAGAAAATAAATACGACAGACTTAAGCCTTACCATTATCAATAATGACCTACTTGTCTTAATACACCAATTAAAAGACGAAAATTGCCAGAATGGGTCAAAAACAAGATCCAGTCATATGCTGTGTACAAGAAACTCACTTCAAATACAGTAACATCAGGTAGGTTCAAAGTGAAAGAATGGGAAATGTTATACCATGCAAATATTAATTTAAAAACAGCAGCTGTGGTTACACTAATACCACATAAAGTAGACTTTAGAGCAAAGAAACAGTCTCTGTCCTCAGAGAGCTTAACGATTTACATGTTACTTGAATGTTACATTTTCTGTTTTTAGACATAAACTATAGTAACTGCCACCAAAGCCAGATAATGGGCTTGGGGATACAATTAAGTGGTAATTTCAAAGTTAGTTTCTTTCCCAGTATAATCAGCTCACAATGTTTATTTCTAATGTGCGTTGACCATTGATTGTACTATGTGCTCTTGAGAGATGCAGCTCATAAAGAAATTCTATGCAAAACACGATGTAATGGGATTTTGAGTGGTTTCTGAGATATAGGGAAGGGATCTTTTGCATGTCAAACACGCACAGATGATTTATTACAGCACAGATGAATAAGACAGATATGGTCCCTGCCTCATGGAAATTAGGTTGCGGCTGATTAGGCAGTGATGAACTTGTAGGGTCAAAAATAGGATAATGGCGAGGCCAGATTAAAGGATTTTTGGAAGGGGAGTGGTGAAGATTACCCACTGCCTTGATTCTGTCTGTTATCAAGTTCACAGTGAAAACTGACTCTATCTAACGATGGAACCCCCTTCTAGGTAACTGCTCAATCTGGATAGCAGTGATTCTTTAGAAATATGTTGAACATTTATCCCATAATATTAAGTAAAATAAAACTAAACTTTTTTTCCCTTGCACTGTAGTTACAACTATGTAAAAAAATATTCCCACGTAAAGACAAAGACTGAAAGGGAAATTAGACCTATGAAAATAGCTAATCTGCCAGAGTGTGGGAGAGAAGGTGATTTGTGATTCTCTCTAAATGACCTGTATTGATATAATGTAATCTTTAGAATAAGTAGAAATCAGCTGGAAATAGATACGCTGGACTCAGGAGGAACAGAAAGCTCACTTGTTCTGCTATCCATATTCATGGGTGAGGTCTGGAGGCAGGAGGGGACACAGTAGCTTTTCCTCGGTGGGACGCCTAGCTGGTGCCTGCTTGGGAATATGATTAACCGGTGGAGACTGCTGTTGGCTGGGAGTCGTGCTTAGGACTTCCTGATTGCTGTCTTTGAGTTAGTCTGTCTCCCACTCCATTTATCAAAAGGACAAATCTAATTTAAATATGTTTCATATTTGCACTTTTCCAAGCATTTTTAAGTCACTTCTCAATCTTTATGAGAATGTTGTGAGATAGGCACCAGAGGAGTTATGTCCACATTTATAAGGCAAGGAAACTGAGACGTACAAAGACCATACCACTTAATACCTGTGGAACCTTTGTTATTAAACCTTCTGTGCCACAGTTTCCTCATTGATAAAGTAGTGATGATGATACTATTTAAATTATAAGGCTGTGTGAAAATTAAAGAAATTAACACATATAAATCACTTTGAATGGAATCTGACACATAGTAAGGGCTCAACAAATGTTAGCTATTATTATTTAATATTAAAAATTATTATTGTTTAGTTTAATTATTTAATAATTATTAATAATAATTGTTATATTACATGTATCTCCCAGTGTATATTTACTTAATCCATGTGTGCATTCAGGACTACAATGCTGTTTTCCAGCTTTCTTAGGTCCTATACTTCTTGAGAAAACAGCATGGTGTGGAAGGAAAAAAAAGTATGGGCTTTGTTGCTGGAAAAAAAATCTTTATTTCAAATCCTAGGTTTTTTACTCAGCTTTGAGACTTTGAAGATGTCACGTATACTCTCTGAATTTTTGTTTCCTCATGTTTAGAATAAAGACAATGAAACTAAAATCAATGGTTTCAGTCTTAGCCTAGGTTCTCTAAAATACAGAGCCTGCATAAAGGATTAATTGCTGGCGCTCAGTTTGGGAGAGGCCATCTCAGGGCATTAAGAGTGAAAAAAGAAGTGTAGCAGGTGAGAAAGAAAAATTATATAATGGGATATAGTACTGTGTTGGCCACTGTGGCATGATGAGCTGCAAAGGGGTAAGTGGGGACACCAGCTGGGCCTCATAGGATGTCTCCAGACAAACAATATCACGTCTCCAGACTGACCTCAATGGGAGCGAGGCAGAGGGAATTTATCTGCTGGCTCCCACAGGGGAATTAACTTTGTCAGCTGCTCAGAAAGCCAGATCCCATATCCTGTTGAATGGCAATTCACTGGAGCCTGGAAGTACCAGTGGTGGGAGGAGTTAGGGACTGTAGGAAGGAAGCTAGTCAGCTTGAGGAGGCAGAATTTTCCAGATCTGCACAGTGCTATGGCAGCAGCCAAGTGAGGGCAGAGTGGCCACGGGCCAGGACTCCGAGGAGCCCATAGGAGGTGCCTGTTACATCCTCACAGGGTGAAATCAGATATAGGGCTGTGCTAATAACAGTTATTAATTTTTGTTCACCCTGTATTGGATAGTGGTGGCAACAGGGAGATGGGTCTGGAGCAGTGGAACTCTAGAAGGCGCTTCTAAAATCACAGCAGGCCACATGTATCAGGTTTCTGTTTGAGAAGCAGCAGCATCTCCCAGTGTGCACTTTGAATGCAAGGCCACTGCAAGTGTTCATGTGCAATGCTTTATTTCCTTAGCAGGGGCATTTAGTGATCTAGCACAAAAAGAAGAGTAGCTATAGCAAGAGCATAAAAAATTTTTATTATTTTTAAAAGTTTATAAATTTTGGGCCGAGCTTGTGGCGCACTTGGGAGAGTGCAGCGCTAGGAGCACAGCAGTGTTCCCGCCGCGGGTTCGGATCATATATAGGGATGACTGGTGCACTCACAGGGCTCACTGGCTGAGCGTGGTGCGGCTGGTCTCAGAAAAAAAGGACAAAGTTTATAAATTTTGAAACTTTTGTCCCATATTGTACAGATCGTATTTTCCCAAGATGGCCACACTAATGTATATCTTATCTCAGATGATGTTACAATGTGACATTGATCCTCTTCTATAGGAGGTGAGGTCTATATTCCCAACCAATAGAATGCAGTGGAAGTGATGCTGCATATTCCAAGACTGGGTCATAAAAAGCAAAATAGCTTCCTCCTGGCTCTCTCTCTTGGGACCTGCACCTTGAGAGCCTGAGCTAATAATGTACAAGGAGTCCAGCAACCCCGAAACTGCCGGCTAGAGAGATTATGTGGAAAGACTACAAAGAGACAGCAAGAGATGCCTGAGGAGCTGCAGCTGTTTCAGCCCCAGCTGCCGTAGTCTTCCAGCCCAGGCAGCTCGCTGAAGAAGCCTTTGAGAAGACCCCACCCCAGCCACCATCTGACTGCAGCCTCATGAGAGACCTAAAGCCAGAACCACCCAGCTGAGCTGCTCCAAGTTCTCAGCCCATAGAATCTGTAAGCAAAAAGAAATGATTATTGTTGTTTTAAGCTGCTAAATCTTGGAAGTAATTTGTTTGCATCCATAAAAACTGGAACCTATGGAGCCTCAGGTGCTTTGATTAGAAGACTGCCGCTAGTTTTAAGTGTTCCCTTTCCTTCTTATGTTTAAAATCATTTTATTAATGAGTGATTTTACTATCAACAATACTTTAAAAAATTTTATTATCAAAAATTTTATCAAAACTCCTATCATTTTGTTCGTAAGTAAAATATTATTGTGTGCTTATTTATTGCCCAAGCTGACCGAGTTGCAAGGGATACAAAGTTAGTGGTTACAGTCTCTGACTTCAGGATTCTGAGAGTGCGGTTGGCAGATGAGGCATAGATGTATACGAAGAAGAACTGAAGACTGAGGTGCAAACTAACACATGATAGAGAGATGCCGTAGACTTTTTAAAAGCTTTTATTCTTCTCCCTTTAGGGAAAACCAAAATATTTTTGCATGAGGCAGAGGCTAATTTACCATGAAACATGGAGCTTAAGCTTCAGAGCCCTTTACTTTTAAAATAAGTCTTTTTGGTGTCCTGGCAGTGATCACCTAGTTATAAACACATTCACACATATTTTATATAATTTGTAAAATAAAATATTATAATTAAAACCATGGGCAACCTGTGTCTCTTTCTACTCTGGCTTCCCCTCCATCCCTCGTCCTCTCCTGTTGGTGTTGGAGCA
Organism: Galeopterus variegatus; assembly: GCF_000696425.1. NCBI lineage: Eukaryota > Metazoa > Chordata > Mammalia > Dermoptera > Cynocephalidae > Galeopterus > Galeopterus variegatus. The sequence goes on along the minus strand of NW_007732361.1, from coordinate 112,977 downwards.
GCCATGGGCATTTTTGGTATCCACTAAAAGGAGGTTCAATTGAGGATATTTTTGGTTTGAATTTAGTGGGTTATATATAGGTGTTTCACAGTTAATTTTCTGTGAAGTTAAGTCATTGCTAGTCATCTTCTTGAGGTAGGAACAGTTTTCAAGAATATTCCTGCCGCCCACTATGCTGACTTAACTGGTGTCATGAAACAAAAGTTTAAGACTGGAAGTTGTCTTGTGACAAAGCAACACAGCATATACAGCATCCACCACTGGAAGTCATGGATAGTGGAGAGAGGCAGGATTTAATATGTATGGATCCAGAAGATGATCTATAGAAAATTCTTTTGAACATCAGACATATAAAATTATAAGCAGTGGATTAGTTCTCTTTAATACCTGGTGAAAGAGCAGTTCTCTACTATTAGGAAGAGTCTCAATCATGCAGTATATATAATTTTAAACATAAATGATTAAAAGCTGACAACTAGCTCAAGCATTACAGAATACAGGAAATTAACATGTTATTTTTTATTATTTAAGTATCAAATCAGCAAGAATTAAAATCTTTTGCCAGTGTGGTCATATGATTCACTCCTCTTCATTAATTGGATTATCAAATAATACAGAAGTTTACTAATTACTGCTATTCAAAATTCATCTCTTCCTTTCCACAAATTACTGCCTTTGGTATGAGCTGAAGAAAATCATTTTTATAAATTTTCTCTCCATGTCAAAATGATTTCTATTGATTTTAGTGCTTATCTGGTTTACTTTCCTTCCATATTTCATTGGCCATTAATTTGATTTTTCTCCATTCTTTAATAAGTAAATATGAAAACAAAAGAAGATATGCTTCTATGTTGCCTACATTGTAAATGGGTGATTTCTCACATGCTTTATATTTGTGGTGATTATGATTTTTAAAATCATTGTAAATAAATATTCACTTCCACACCTGATTTTTAATATTTTTATTAAAGATGGACTTCCAAATTGTAGAAGCTTCAGGCCTCATTCATCTGGATTTACCCCTGACTGTAGACACTGGGGAGAGGTGAATGGACCTGTTGAAGAATGTCTTCTTTTGGAATTCTGCCCTGATACCCCAGGTCTATATTAAGCATCATCTTGACTCCAAGATTGTCCTGTGCTGATCTTTAGCACTCACCACTTTAAACCAGGCTCATACTTTTCTTTTATACTTTAGAAAAACTCTGTAAGATAGTGTGATGGTCAGTTTTATGTGTGAACTTGGTTAGGGTATGGTACCCAGCTATTTGGTCCAATACTAGTCTAGACATTTCTGTAAAGGTACTTTGTATATGTAATTAACATCTACAATCAGTTGGCTTTAAGTGAAAGAGATTACCCTTGTTAATGTGAATGGACCTCATTCAATCCAGTTTAATGCCTTAAGAACAAAAACTAAGGTTTCCTGGAGAGGAAGAAATTCTGCTTTAAGACTATAGCATAGAAATCCTGACTGAGTTTCCAGCCTTCCCCGTGAATTTCCATGTTGCTGGTCCCCACAGTCGTGTGAATCAATTCCTTGAACTCTCTCTCTCTAATATATATATACAGATATATATATATATATATACACACATATATATATATGTATAAATATATATGTATGTATATGTATTTATTTATTTATTCTCTGGAGATCTCTGACTGAAAAAGTAGTAATTATTATTATTGGAATTTTATGGAAAATAAAACTGAAGCTTAAGGTTAGTGAGTAACTTACCTCAGGACACCTGTGGTGTGTGGCAGATCAGATGTACGGACAGGCCATGTTCTTTCTCATCTGCATCATTAACCCTTTCTGGAGTCATAAAGTCTTTGGTTCAGCTTTATCTCTTTCCTCATGTGTAAAGTGTAGTAACAATGACTCTCGCCACACATTCATTACAGGACTCCTTTGAGGTTCAATGAGAGGTGCAGGTGAAAGCAAAATAAGTATACAAATATAATTCATTGTTAATTAAGAAATCAACTCCATGACTTTCCTCAAAGAAAATGGCTCGCTTTCCCCTTTCTGAATAGTAATTTCTTTCCTTTTCTCTTGCTATGCGTTCTTCCCCTCATGACCCCTTCTCCTTTTCAGTGGAAAGTATCAAAAACATTTGTGCTCTCATATACAGTACTTTGTTTAATTATCAGAGCACATCTGGTTTGATATTATACCTCTGTGAGTCAATTCCTCATCTGTAAAATGGGTATAATATTTTACAGATGAGGAATTGATGCACGGAGTTGCCCAGAGTAATATGGCTAGGTAATAATAGAGCTGGAACATTCTTTCAGTATCTCAAAGTGGAATGAATAATACTGTAAAATTTTAATCAGTTTGAACCTTGGGACCATTGCTATAAAAAAGAATCTCTTACTTTGCAGAAAAAATTGTCTTTAATTCAAGTCCCCTTCCTGCCCTAAAGGGAGCAAATTATAATTTCAGTGATTAAGCTTTTAGAGTCAGTATTTCCACTGGAAGACTGTGTCTGATTCACCTGCTAGTACAAAACTGAAGCTATCAAACATTTGGTGCCCAGCTGGCTGAAGAAGATTAAACTCCAGAAAGGTATTTAAATAAAATTTAAATAATTCATAATTTGCCTCCCTCTGAACAGCAAGGCCTCTCTAGTGCAAGTGGAAGAAGCAGCAGTGAAGCCTTCAATAGAAGGCTGAGTTATGGAAGGAAGAATATCTGGAATCTGATTTTCTATGCAGATTATGGAACACAAAGGGTTGGTGTCTTTTCTTAATAAATCTCCAAACTAACTACTCCTACAAACTGCTTTAATTAAAAATTAAAATACACAGAGAATGCAGGATTTATATTGAGACTAGAATTTGTTTGCATGTTTTCAGAGAGATATTGACAAACCAGAAACAAATTTTAGGATGGTGATGACACTGTTGTAAGAGAAACAGTTGAGGAGCTTGGCATGCTCAACCTAATGATAGCTTAGGGGAAATAAGTAAACTATTTTTCAGTAATTGAAGAGAAGATGTTTAGCTCCAGAGGGCACATGATGGAATATAAAGAGAAGATGATTAATATCCTTTCCATCAAGGAGTGCTCTCTAACCTTTAAACAGGCTGGTTTGTGACATGGGAATCCTTGATGCTGAAACGGGTGATCAGAATGGGGACCAAAGATGCTGATGCCTGAATTCCTACTTTGGGATACGTAGCGCTGGACTGCACAAAAATGTACATAGTCTTTCATTGTACTAGCAAAGATGAGATGTTGATTGGAACTGTCCTTCCATTAAAAACATCCACTGGGTTAGGTCTGCTTAGGCAGAAATCTGTGACTTGCTCATTCAGTTTGTATTAAGGGGAATTGTTATATATGAAAGATCTGTTACGCATCTCCCTATCTCTTATTTCTAAGATTCAGATTCTTTGTATGTTGAATGGAATAAATATAGTGCCTACTTCATGAGGTTACTGGGTGGATTGTTTTGAGATAATATAATTTGTTGAGTGCCTGGCATGTTGAGTGCCTGGCATGTATTAATTTCCCAATAAGTGATAATCATTATGATTGTTATTTTTGTTGTTGTTGTATGTAAATTTATTCTGCCTTATAACCTTGTGAGGTTAATGGCATCATCTCCATTTTAGAAATAAGGCATCAGAGGCCAGGGTCAAGTAAATTGCTTGAGTTTTCATACAAGATGTGGAAATGGAAGTCAGACCAATGTCTTGCTCACACCAAACCTACAAAAATTTAGAACTCTGTGTGGCTGTACCCCTTGTTTTCTCAGACATTTGCCATGAAAATGACCCTGTTGTATCATTTTGGTGTTTAATCATTCTGAGTTCCAACAGAAGCAAAACTGGCTTTGTGTTACATGTATATGCATAGACACACTCTTGCACACACAGTCTCAGTGACTAGAGTAGAAACTGTAGGCGTCAACATGACACTATTATTTGAAACATCATTTACTGATGGCTCCAGCAAAGCTTTTGATCATACCAAGCTGTGTGGCTCAATGAAATCCATGTATAGAATCCTATCTAGCTGCAGAAAGATTGTATCAGAGAAGGCTGAACGGTTCAATTGCTGTTATTCTAAAGCCAGCATACTGGGGAGAGCATTAGTATTCAGAAACATCAAAAGAGTCGCTAGAATGGAAATTGACCCTGTCTTGTAATATAAACAGGTCAGCTGTTTGAGAGTTTTCAAAGACAGTTATGATGTAATAGCCTATATACAGTATTCACAGGCTAATCTGTTTTAAGCTTCTCCTCTGGCATTTCTCTTTCCCAGGAATGAAATAAAAGGAAAAGTGAATACAGATAAAGAAGAGAGTACATCCCTTTTGCCATTTAAGAAATAGCCTATTGTCCACCCTCCATAGGGATATGGCATTGCTGGTACATTCAGTATTTACATCACCGGGGCGGTTTTCTTGAAGACTTTCTTTTCATGTGAGATATTATCATCTTGTGATTTATGATCTGTGTATATCTGCTGACATTTTTTCTAAAGTTTTCATTGTTCATAAATGTACATAACACCAAGCAAATAGCTAATACTGATCGAGTTGGCTGCAGGTGCAGCAGACATTTTAAATAAAACAAAATTAAATAGAAATCTGAGTTCAAGCCAGCAGGATGTTAACAATAATACAGTACACTGGGGTGCCCTGCAATATTGATCCTGTGGTGTCTTCATAAGCAACGACTCACAGTACATTTGCCACAAAAAGATGTGCATGTTTCAGTAGAACCATTTCCCACTCAGAGGGGTAGATTGTAGGAGGACTTGGGCTGAAGCAATTCATTCAGATGTAAAATATAAGTCAAGGATGAAATTACACCTTGTTTATCTACATTATCCTTTCTCTTTAAACTTGCTGATTTTGCTAGCTTCCTGACACTTTCTCACCACCCCCATCTCGATCCTACAACAATTATTGGTGTGCATAAAAATTGAGTGAAGAATTAATTTACACTGAAAAATATAAAATCACAGTTTTTCCCCGAGTGACTTTTTCTAAAATTAAAGGTGAAAAGCTGCCAAGAAATTGGAACTGGCAGAAATGCAGACTGATTTAACTCATTTCTGTAAAGCCATTCGAGTTGAACAGGTAGTTCTAACATCTTGTGTGTCTTACCTAGGCTGGTCTTTTTTGGGGCGTTTGATCTGTAAGACTCAGGCTAACTGTCACATATTTTGAAACAGATGAAGAGGTCTGTGAATCTGCGTCAGGTCAAAAGGCTGGTGAAATTTCTGTATGGCTAGTGAGTTTTCCATGGTAGCTTCACAATCTACACTACAGATCTCCAATGTCTTTCCTTGCCAATACTTATTTCATAATCAATGGGGTATAAACATGTTAAAATTTTTAAGGATATAATTTTGTAATAAAAAGTTAAGTGGCAAGAAAATATTACCTTACTAAATGTATTTTTTGCAACTTATGCCTTACTGTATATGTAAGGAATGGCATTTGTCAGGAAGCATCTTCCAAATTAACTATCTGTCAGCTCTCCTATAAAAGTAAGTTGGCCTAGAATATTCTATGTCCAATGAGTCCTATAAACACCTTCCTTTCCCTTGAAATCTTTTTATTCCCCTCAAGTGTTCACTGGAAGTTGAGTCTTCCATTACAGCTCCTGATACAGGCTTACCATATCATTCCCGTTTTCTCAAGTTATGTACCCCTCTCACAACACTATTCTCTCATAGAGGAGGCAGCACAATAAAGTAGAAAGAGCTACTGAGTCAGAAAAACCAAATCCAGCATCCCAGCTCTGCTGCTCCCTGTTTGTTCAATTACTTGTCTTCTTTGAGTTTTGGGTTTCTCATCTGTAAATAAAGCAATACTTTATAAAGTGAATTGTATATGAAATAATATATGTGAAGTGTATAGTACAATGCCTGGTATGTAGATGTTGTTCACTTAATGTTGATTTGTTTTATTCCCTGCACAGAAAAAAGTTACTTTATAAAGTGAATTGTATATGAAATAATATATGTGAAGTGTATAGTACAATGCCTGGTGTGTAGATGTTGTTCACTTAATGTTGATTTGTTTTATTCCCTGCACAGAAAAAAGTGATGTGATGAATCACATAATGTTTTGCTTTCCTTGACATAGATTACCTGCATTTTAAAAGAGATCCTTTGTTGACCCAAAGAAATAAAATCTTGATGGTGAGATTTTTAGAGTGGTAAGTTTGGTATCAGGGTTATTTTTAAGTAAGAAGACTTTATGTCCACTAAATCTCTTCATAGTGAAGACACACAGTCCACTCAAGTCTCTGTTAATATAGAAAATAAGGACATCATTAAAAA
>NW_007732361.1:105544-106492 GCF_000696425.1 Galeopterus variegatus | reverse complement strand
AAAAATTGCATTAAATAATGCATCTTATATGCTCAATGATCCTGATTTTAGGAAATTAAAGATCATTATTATTTGATCTAATTTAATTAACAGAACCCACTATCTAGAGCGCCTGGGCTTCTATAAAAAGAATATGAATGCAACAATTAAGTCACAGCCAATAAAGACTCTCATCAGAAAAGAAAATGGAAGGAATTATCTCATTGAGAACTCTGAGTCAATTATATGCCTTGGGTGTTTCATGAAAATTTATTGAAATTTACCTGTGGTGAAATGGAGAAGAGACCATTTAGCAAATGTTATTCATTTATTCATCCATCCATTTATTCATCCCATATTTACTAAGTTTCTTCTTTAAGGTAGGCACTGTGCTAGATGTCTTATGATTAATACAAGGATAAATCACATGCATTTCCTAGACACTGTAAACTTGGAGCAAGACATATGCTATGGTTTGAATGTCTCCTCCAAAGCTCATGTTGAAACTTAATCCTCATTGTAATAGTATTACAATGGTGGGAAATTCAACTATGGTATTTGAAAGGTGGGGACCCTTTTAAAAAAATTGAAACATATTGATTGTACATATTTATGGGATACAAGGTTATATTTCAATATATGTATACAATGTGTAGTGATCAAATCAATGTACTTAGCAAATTAATGATCACAAAAATTTATCATTTCTTAGTGATAAGAATGTTTAAGCTCCGCTCTCCTCGCCATTTGAGAACATACAATAAATTACTGTTAATTATAGATACCTAGCACTACTGTAGACCACTAGAACTTATTTTTCTTATCTAGCTGTAATTTTGTGTCCATTAATCAACTTCTCATTATCCCCTCACCCTGTTCCCATTTCCAACCTCTAATAACCACAGTTCTTCTCTCTACTTTGTAGAAGTCAACTTATTTTTTTAGCTCTCACATATGTATGTGCCTGGC
>NW_007732361.1:97147-104808 GCF_000696425.1 Galeopterus variegatus | reverse complement strand
TTTTTTTTATGGCTGAGTAGTATTCCATTGTGTATATACACTACATTTTACTTATGGATAATGGATAAATGTTATCCAGTCATGGACATTTAGGTTGGTTCCAAATTTTGGTTATTATGAATAGAGCTGTGATAAACATGGGAGCATAGATATACCTCTGACATGTTGATTTCATTTCCTTTGGATATGCACCCAGTAGTGGGATTGCTGGATTGTATGGTAGTTCTATCGGTAGTTCTTTGAGACATCTCCATAATGTTTTCCATAAAGTATGTGCTAATTTACATTCACACCAACAATGCATCAGTTCCTCTTTCTCCTCATCCTCACCAGCATTTGCTATTTTATGCCTTTTTGATAAAAGCCAATCAAACTGGGGTGAGATGATATCTCACTGTGATTTTGATTTGCATTTCTGTGATGATCAGTGATGTTGAGCATTTATTCATATACCTTTTGACAGCTTGAATGTCCTTTTTTGAGAAATGTCTATTCAGCCCCTTTGTCCATGTTTAAACTGGACTATTTGTTTTTTCACTGTTGTTGAGTTCCTTGTATATTCTGGATATTAATCCATCCCTTGTTGGATATAGTGTTGGGAAATATTTTCTCCAATTCTGCAGGTTGTCTCTTTACTCTGTTGATTGTTTCCTTTGCTGTGCAGAAGTTTTTTAGTTTGTGTAATCCCAGTTGTTTATTTTTTCTTTTGTTGCTTGTGCTTTTGAGGTCTTATTCATAAAATCTTTGCCCAGTCCTACGTCCTGAGTGTTTTCCATGTGTGTTCTTCTAGAAGTTTTATATTTTTGTGTCTTACATTTAAGTCTTCAATCCATTTTGAGTTGATTTTGGTAAATGGTAAGAGATAGGTGCCTAATTTCATTCTTATGCACATGAATATTCAGTTTTCCCAGCACCATTTTTTGAAGAGTCTGTCCTTTCCTTAGTGTATATTCTTGGAGCACATCAAAAATCAGTTGGCTACAAATATGTGGCTTTATTTCTGGGTTCTCTATGGTGTTCCATTGGTCCATGTGTCTGCTTTTATGCCAGTACCATGATGTTTTGTTTTATAATATATTTGTTTAGCTTTGTAATATATTTTGAAGTCAGGTTGTGTAATGCCTCCCACTTTATTCTTTTTGTTCCAGATTACTTTGGCTATTCAGGGTCTTTTGTGGTTTCATATGAATTTTAGGATTTTTTTTTCTATTTCTGTGCAGATTGTCATCAGTATTTTGATAGGAATTACACAGAATCTGTAGTTTGCTTTGGGTAGTGTATTAGTCTGCTTTTGTGGCTTATAACAAAATACATGGCACTGGGTGATTTATAAAGAAAACAAAATTTATTGCTTACAGTTTCAGAGTCTAGGAAGTCCAAAGTCCATGGAACACAGCTGTTGAAGGCCTTGGCAGTGGTGACAGTGACCCAGGGGTCTCACATTGCAAGATTGTGGAAGCAGAGAGAGCAGAGGGAGAGCAAGAGAGAGAGACAGACTCTCCTCTTTTAGAGGCCTCAGAACCATGCCCCCAACTACTCACTTTAATCCACCATGGCATGCTCCTGCAGTCTAATCACCTGTTCAAGGCTCCATCTTTCAATTACCACAATAGGACTTTCCACCCTCAATAGTTACAGTGGGGAATAAGATTCTAATACATAAAACTTGGGGGACACAATTCAAGCTTCAGAGGGTTTTACAGGGGGTATATAATTCAATCCACTGCAGGCAGTATGGTCATTTTAACAATATTGATTCTTGCCATCCTTGAATGTGGAATGTCTTTCCATTTTTTTGTGTCCTCTTTAATTCTTTCATCAGTGTCTTGTAGCTTTCATTATAGAGCTCTTTCACTTCCTTGGTTTATTTTATTCCTAAGTATTTTATTTTTTTGGTAACTATTGTACATAAGATTATTTTCTTGATTTCTTTTTCTGTTAGTTCATTTTGGTGTATAGAAATGCTACTGATTTATATATACTGATTCTGTATCCTGAAACTTTACTGAATTCTTTTATCTAAGAATATTATGGTAGAGTCTTTAAGTTTTCCTATATGTAAAATAATGTCATCTGCAAACAGGGACAATTTTACTTCCTCTTTGCCAACTTAGATGCCTTTTATTTTTTTCTCTTGTCCAGTTGCTCTGGTTGGAACTTCCAGTATATATTAAATAGGAGTGGTGAGAATTAGCATCCTTGTCTGGTTCCTGTTCTTAGAAGAAAAGCTTTCAACTTTTCCCCATTCAGGATTTGTTTGGAGAAGTGGGTTTGTCATATATGACCTTTATTGTGCTGTGGGTTTGTCATATGTGACGTTTATTGTGTTGAGGTGCTTTCTTTCTTTGTCTAATTTGTTGAGAATTTTTATCCTGAAGGGTGCTGAATTATATGAAATGCTTTTTCTTCATCTATTGAGATGATCATATGGTTTTTTCCTTTTATTTTGTTGATGTGATATATCACATCTATCAATTTGCATTTGTTGAACCATCCTTGCATCCCTAGGATAAATCCCACTTGATCATGGTGTATGATATTTATGGTGTGCTGTTGAATTCTGTTTGTTGGGAATTTGTTGAGAAGTCTTGCATCTATGTTCATCATAGATGCAGTTGTTTTTTTTTTTCTTTTGTTGTGTCCTTGTTTGATTTTGGTATCAAGGTGAGGCTGGCCTCATAAAAAGAGTTTGAGAAAATGGCCTCTTCTTCATTTTGATAGAACTCAGCTATGAAGGCATCTAGTCCTGGGCTTTTCTTTATTGGGAGATTATTTAATTACTGATTCAATCTCATTACTTATTATTGGTCTGTTGGGTGAGAACAGTAGTGCCATATCTGTGTGATTTGTGTAGACTGTGCTCAATGTAGGAGTTTTCTGTGTGTGCCTTTGTGGCCTAGGTATTGGGGCACTCAGCAGCTACTTGTTTCAGTGGGCAACACTGGCCTGGGTCTCGGGGGTTGTAGATGAGGTCTTGAGATTCTAGGGGAAGTATAGGGGTGCTCTGATGCTGCTCTGCTGAAGTGGGTGACCCTGGACAGGCCCACTGGTATACCAGCCAGAATTCTGTGTTCACAATAGAGGCACCGGAGTGCTCTGCAGCTCCTCAGCTTAAATAATCAACCCTTAGTGGGATTTATGGAGTCAAGATTAGGACCTTGGACTTTGAGGGAGACAATGAGGTGCTCAGCAGTTACTCAGCTGAAGTAGGCAGCTCTGGGTGAGGTCACTGTGTTTTCAGGCTGGGCCCTGCACTCCTAAGAGGAACTCTAGGTTGCTCTGCAGCTCATCAGCTAGAGTGAGCCACTGGTAAGGTTGTTGCAGTTGTGGGTGAGCCCTTTTGTCCCCATATGAGAGATTCTGGGTCTCTCTGCAGCTTCCCAGCTGGGGTAGATAGCCTTGGGCAGGCTCTGTGGAGCTGCAGGAAGGACTCTGTGCCCCTGAGAGAATTGTACAGAACTCCAGTTCTCTAGCTGGAGTGAAAGACTCTGAGCAGGCTTGCTGGAGCCATGGGAGTGAAAGACTCAGCACCCCTGTGAAAGGTTCATGAGTGCTTCACTGAAGAGAGCAGGGATCCCAGCAGTGGCAGAAGGCCCTAACTGGTTGGCTCTCTTGCTCTGGTAAATGCATGCACTGGCTCTCTCTGTCCTGGGGGTTGCCTCTGCACTCCACTGGACTGCCTGTTCCCAAGGTACAGAGCATTACATGGGCTTGGGTGCCAGAGTCCTGATAGCATGAGGGGTACTTAGTGGTGTGGAGACGCCAGAGCTATTGGGCTCAAGGGCAAAATGCAGTTCGGTGATGGCTCTGATCCCAAATGGCAAAGTGCTTCAACAGCCCAGGACCTGGGGTTGGATTGCTTAGTGTGAACTCCCTTCCTGGATGAATGCAGTTGTGTGGGCTCCTAGCAGCTCCCAACACTGGGCTCATAGTCTGCAAGGGCTGTGTGGCTCCCTTGTAGCTTGGATTGCAGGTGTCCATGGCACAACTCTCACTTACTTTTTCCCTGCAGGCAGAAATTTCTCCTGATTCCTTGCTGCTCCTGGCTGGGGATGGGATGATGGAGCCTGGGTATTAACTTCCATTCTCTATATGGCTATCTTGAGTTTCTGTGCTCGCCAGAGTTTCTGTTACTTCTTTGATGTACTTCAGCACTCTTCTTTTGTTATTTTCATCCAAGTGTAGTTGTGTATTTGTTGCTTGGTCTGTCTTTGTGGGAGAGATGGGTGATAGAGTCTTCTAGTCAGCCACCTTGCTTTGAAGGGCCTTTAAGAGGTGGTTGGATTGTGAAGATTATGCCCTCATGAATGTATTAATGGGTTATCATGCGAGTAGATTAGTGACTTTATAAGGAGAGGAAGGAGCACATTAGCAATCTCTTGTTTTCTCATCATGTGATGTCCTGCACTGCTTTGGACTCTGCAGAGAGTCCCCACCTGAAACAAGGGCCTCACCAGGTATGCCCCCTCGACCTTGAATTTCCCAGCCTCCAAACTGTAAGAAATAAATTTTTTTTCTTATAGGTTACCCAGTTTCAGGTATTCTGTTATAAGCAAAAGAAAACTGAGACAACATATTCCCAACTGAATATAATCCATGGAACTTGGAATGCAGAAAAAATGTATCAATTGTGATCTGCAAAAATCAAGAAAATATTCTTTGAATAGATAGTGTTGTATCTAGGCCTTGGAATTAAGATGATTCAATAAAATTAGTTTTACCTTTTTTTATTGAATACTTACTATATGTCAGGAACTATCCCAGTGCTGGAAATATGGTTTCGGATGGGATGGGATTGTGTCCTGGCTTTACTATTTTCTTGCTGTGAGCTGTAATAAAAGTTATCGAATGTCTCAAACACTCAATTTCCTCAGTGCAGATAAAATGAGCTTTGACCTCTTAGGTAAATATTAAATGAAATAATGCATATATGGATAATTATGTGTTTAATAAAAGTAGCTATTATCACTACAGTATTCCATTGATCTTTTCTCTTCCATTTTTCCTCTAAATCCTCCTTTCTGTGGCTGTCAGTTTCAGTCTCATTAAGCAAAACTTCGACCAACAAAATCTAAGCAAAAACTTTGGTAGCTATTCAGCACCTCCTGAGAAATTCTAAAATTTTCTTTAGTATTCAAGGTGTTTTATGATCTGCTTCAAGCCTTTCTATCAAATGTACAATTCAATTTCTGGATAAACCAGATTTCAGAGTATTGCTAAAATGTCCTTGGGCTTGGCTCCCTTTGTATCTTTACTCTCATCTTTGCCTTTCCTGGGAATAGTATTCTTATTTTTAAAATTGTATTCAAGATCCAGCTGAAATGTCACCTCTCCTATTAAGCCCTCCCTGGTTCTGCCAGCTCATAACCTGTCTTTGAATATGGCATTGATCATGTTAAGGCATTGATCAAGAACATTACTGGCTTTTCATTCCTTGGTAAGTCAAGTCTAAATATTTTAGCATGACTTTTAAAATTCATGAGAATGTGGCAATAACCAAGTTTACTAATATCATTCAGTGTAATCTAATAGCTTCTTTTCTTGAATGAAAAGGCATGCGCTTAATAATCAAGTCATCCACATAATTTCCCAAACATACCATGCATGTGTATGCCTTTCTTATGATATATTCTCTACAAGGACTATCCTTCTACACTACTTTAAAATTTTAGGCGTATTTTAAGGACCAGCTTTGGGAAAACTTTCTGGATTTCTGTAGTAGGAATTAATCTCTCTGCCCTTTAGTTTGCCTAATCACCCTTTTTACACTTTGTTATAGCACTCAGTACCATCTCAACTCACAGAGCTAGCTGTATGTTCCTACCTTGCTGAAGAGAGTATAAATTCCTTAAGACATAAACCAATTTTTACTTATTAAATGCCTGATTTGTTTCACAGTGCCTGACACATCATAAGATTCAGTAATGTTTGCCGAATGCCTTCTAGACCACAGACTATCCCAGGGACAGTACAGGGACTCTTGACGTGGTACTGCACTAGCTGGATTGAAGGAGTGGCTCATTGGGAATTTCATTTTGGTAGCACAAGCATGTAGAAGGAATTCCTCTTGGTTTTCTCCAATGCAGAATTAGGGCTATTGTTAGGACACTTATATAAGCTGCTCTGCTTGCAATGAGCATCAGAATGAGAGTCCACAAGGGAGCCATGGCGTAGCTGACACCAGTTGGTCTGACTCGTCTTCTGGGGATGATGAGCACTGGAAAATGTGTCATTAACTGGGCAGATTCTTGGGCATTGGCTCAGTGCTGGGCCCCCTTCCTGGTTTACTTGTTGCCTTTGTAAGAACTCAATGGTTATGTGTCTGGCTGGCACCAGGCCTGGCGTATTATAGTTTCTAAGAAAAAGTTAGAGTTCTCTTTCTTTTCCTTTCACTCAATCAGTTTTGCCTCATTTAATATAACATTTAATTAAAGAAATAATCTCTCTCCTCCAAAATCTAGATTCAGTCTTGGCACATGTACTATATGTTAGTGCCTCAGCTCAGGGTCCTCTCTGTATGACCATGCGTGCTCTGCCCGTGTCCAATTACTTAAGGCCTCCTTCTCAAGGGCAATGACTAGATTGCATTTGGCCTTCTGAATGAGTGACACTCAAACCATGCAATCACAGCTGGTGCCTTCTCTTTCTTGAATAAGTTTTAGATGGTAGTAAGCTCCCTGCTTGGTTTTCTTCAAGATGTGTGATGCTCTTTAGTGTTTGCCCTCAGCCTGCTCTAGTGTTTGGGCACCTCAATTCAGGACTTGAAGTGGGAACAGTCTAATGCAGTATTTCTTTCCTATCTGGTCCAGGAGGCTTTCCTGAGAGGGAGAAGGGGAACATGATGAAAAGGGAGAGTGGGGAACAATAACAATACAAATATTGATGACACAGTTGGTAAGTGATAAAACTACAATTAAAATCTAGACAAAAACATGCTCTACAGTTTGATTGCACTAATCTTGAAACAGAGAATGGAGTCAAGTTATTTTTTCCATGTAGTGATCTTCTCATTAATGGTGGTACGCACTTGCTGGCCAGCTGCAACAAAACAAAACAAAAAACGGTGGTATGACAATGAGGAGTAGATAGTTACTTTTGAAGGACAGAAACGAAAATTCATGTTTAGTTTTCTCTCAACTATGGCAGTCTGTGTTTTGAGAGAAAAGTCTCTCCTTCTCCAGTTTTCATTGAACCACCAGTGTGTTAAGGACTCTGGCGATCCAGGTGGTATCATGGAACTGCCCAAGGATCTACAAAACCCATTGCTGTGATGCTTACCCGAGGTGATTATTTTGGTTATGGAAGTCAATTAGAATCTCAGAACTCACTTATCTTCCCTGTGGTCGTCTTTCCTTTTCTGTTGAATGGAAAAAAGGACTGAACATTCTGGCTTCAGAAAAGGACCTTGGGAAAAATAAAAAAATTTATTTCTGCTTCCTCCCTTCCCTGGCAAGTTTTGGCTGACAAGGGTGTGAGATGAAGGATGAAGGAAGGGCTCTTGTTTTTACAAAAGATTGAAGGTTGGGAAGATCTTAGTGCCCTTTAAAATTTAATCTTTAAAGCTCTCCTAACTGATATAGTTAATGAACACTAGGATGGAAACATTGAAGGATCAGCGTTAGTTTGAAATTGAGAGTAGATGTGCTTTTTCAAGATACAAT
>NW_007732361.1:72369-96667 GCF_000696425.1 Galeopterus variegatus | reverse complement strand
GGCAAGGGGTTTTTAAAAATTGCAAGCAAAATTTAAAGATTTTTGATCAAATAACATATTCTACTTCCTTTTTAGCTTTCAGTTCTATCTGATCTGATCCTGTGACATCCCCCAGGCCAGTACATAACGGGTGGTATTACTAAGATATGGAAGTAATGAATAGCCAGTTCTGTGAACAGCAGTGGGAGAGGTCCCTGAGGGCTTGTAATCCTCACAGGACAAGCAAAGTCACCTACAGAAACAGTGTATTTTAGTCATGAAATCTCAAAGTGAATTTGGAATCACTCAGTTACATATTCAAAAAGAAAGAATAGCAATTTTAAGATACAGTACCTAGAATGATGTGAATAATGAAGTTAGTACATCCTATCACAGAAGGAAGTCAAATAAGTAATATCTTAATTCATTCTTTTGAAGTGTACATTTCAATGTTTTTTGGTATATTCATAACCACTAATTTTAAAACATTTTCATCACCCAAATAGGAAACATATACCCATTAGCAGTCATACCCCATTTCCTCTCTCCCAAACCCCTGGCAAGCATGAATCTATTTCTGTCTCTATAGATTTTCCTATTCTGGAGATTTCATATTAATATAATTATACAATATGTGGCCTTTTGTATCTTGCTTCTTTCAACTAATGTAATGTTTTTAAGGTTTATCCATATTGGAGCATGTGTGGTACCTTTTCTTTTTTATGGCTGATTAATATTCTATTATATGGCTATATCACATTTTTCTTATCTGTTTATCCACTGATAGACATTTGGGTTTTCTTCTACTTTTTGGCTATTATGAATAGAACTGCTATGAACATTTATGTACAAGTTTTTGTGTAGACCTATGTTTTTGATTGTCTTGGGTATATACCTAGGAGTGGAATTACTGGATCATGTGGTAACTCCATGTTTAAACTTTTAAAGAATTGCCAAACTGTTTCCAAAGTGGCTGTATCCTTTTATGTAAATAATGTCTCCCCCCAGCTTTATTTTGATATAAATACAAACAAAAATTGTGTATATTTAAGGTGTACAATGTGGATGTCAGCAGTCCGATGTTAATTGCAGCATTATTCACACTAGCCAAGCTATGGATAAAACCTAAGTGTCCATCAATGGATGAATGGATAAAAAAAAAATGGTAAATATACATGATGGAATATTATTCAGCCTTAAAAAAGAAGGAAATCCTGCCATTTGTGACAACACAGATGAACCTAAAGGACATCATGTTAAGTGAAATAAGACAGGCACAGAAACACAAATACTGCATGGTCTCACTTATATGTGTAATCTAAAAAAGTCAAACTCATAGAAACAAAGAGTAGAAGGATGGTGACTGGGAGCCAGGGAGTGGGGGAAATGAGAGGATAAGCATCTTTTTAATTTTCACCGAAGATGATGGAGTGCATTCTATCTGGGATACCATGTTGTCATTATAACTGCTTTTTTTTTTTTAACACACCACATTTTGTGGTGTAATCTAAAAAAGTCAAACTCATAGAAACAAAGAGTAGAAGGATGGTGACTGGGAGCCAGAGAGTGGGGGAAATAAGAGGATAAGCATCTTTTTAATTTTCACCGAAGACGATGGAGTGCATTCTATCTGGGATA
This sequence comes from Galeopterus variegatus, assembly GCF_000696425.1. NCBI lineage: Eukaryota > Metazoa > Chordata > Mammalia > Dermoptera > Cynocephalidae > Galeopterus > Galeopterus variegatus. The sequence goes on along the minus strand of NW_007732361.1, from coordinate 95,050 downwards.
CCATGTTGTCATTATAACTGCTTTTTTTTTTTTTTAACACACCACATTTTGTGGATATTAAAGGGTATGGTTTCTTACCATCCTGGAGCTCTTTCTTCTGCTTTGGCAAAATCCCCTTCAGGAACATTTTTTGACAGTTGCATTGGGAAGAGAAAGGGCCTGTACCAGAGAGTGAGACAAGGCCCTGAGGTTGCTGTATGCCTCTCTACCTTGATATTATTTTCTGTATTCTGCTTCCACTGGGAAGTCACTGATTTCCTTTATCACATTTGGATTACTTAATTTCAACACAATAAGAATATATGATAACTGAGCATTTACTTTGCACCATGCACTATATTTATTCCTATAGAGATTAAGAATAAGTTTGACATAAGACCACCGTTTAATGGTTTCATAGTTTCCTATGAGTACTAATAAATCCTCCAATAGAGATGCCAAAAATTTATTTTTCAAATGCAGAATGGTACAAAGCAGGGTTCCTCAACTTTGGCACTATCATTTTGCACGTGATAATTCTTTGCTGTGAGTGGCTGTCCTGTGCATTGTAGGGTGTTGAGCTGTTTCTTTAGCCTCTACCATCCCAGTTGTGACCACCAAAAGTGTCTCTAGACATTGCCACATGTTCCCCTGGGGGTAAAATTGCCCTCAGTGGAGACTCACTGGTCTAAAGATTAGAGCATAAGCTTAGATAGGAGTTTGATTTCAGGATTTTGCAGAGGTAACAATCTTTCTGTTGTTCATTTTTTAAAAGTGGGAATAATAATGTCTACCTTATAGGATTTTATAAGGATTAAATAAGATAATACATATAAAAACCATGTAACACAGTGCCCAGCACACATAAGAGTTTGTTTAGCATTTATTCAATATGATAGAGTGAGTACCTCCCAGGTCCTGGGCATTCTGCGAGGTGTTGTTCAACAGTGGTGAATGAAACCGACATGTTCCTGGCCCTTATCAAGTCTGTTGTCTGTCCACACCTGAAAGCTACTGTTATGGCAGCGATCACCTTGTGTTGAAAATAGAATCTGCTTACATTTGGTGCCTTTCACTAGACTCTGAGTTGCTTTAGAGCAGATACCAGCTTATTTTATATTAGTATTTATATTCATACGTATATCACAGAGTAACCAGCAAGTGCCAAACAAATAGGAGGTGCTTGAAACCTGTTTGTTGAATTAAACAATGAAGGAAATGAAGACTGGGCAGTTGTACAGATTTACTTCAATGCTTTCTTGATAAATGTTGCTTGAACTCCAGAGAACTCCAGCCAACTCCACTTTTTTTGAGCCGTGGGTGACTTGTTGGCCCCGGCTCTGCATTCACTTTTCTCCCACAGTGTGGTGGTGGTAATTTAGGAACGGTTGGATCACAGTTTGAACATATTGGAGAGGGTGGCCTGTTTTTTTTTTTTTTTCCTCCATCTACTTTCCCACTTTCATTAAACTTGAATTTTAAAAAGGCAAACTGGGAGAAAGCAAAAGAAATGAACAAGTGGGATTTTATGGAGCATCCTTGTGTGAATGAGTGGCTGGAATGCTGGCTGATTATGCAACTAGACACCTGTTCATTTATTTGTTCATGCATCCATTGCTTGTTCATTTGAAACACTTGCTGAATGTTTATGGTCTCCTCTAGATCCCTTCCTGCCTTTCTGCTCTCCGGCCACTGGGGTCAGTTCCCTGCCTATTCCACACTCCCTCCTGTCTCAGGGCTTTTAGAAATTCTCGTTTTTCTGCCTGGGACATTTATCCTAGTTCACTCCTATTCATTGTTGAGATCTCAGCTCAAATTTAGCTCTTTCAGCTAACATCCCTACTTCCACTCCATCAGATTAAATCAGAGCCCGCGGCCTTGAGCATACGAAGCCCCTGAACTATTTTATTAGATTAGTTACCTGTTGATCCCACTCAACTGTAAACCCTATCACGGTTGCGTCCATTTTTCTCACTGTTGTTTCCCACTTCTCAGGACAGCACCAAGCACATAATAGGTATTTGGTAAATGTTTTCAGATTAACTGACAGCTAACTGACAGAATAAATGAATGAACAAATGCTAGGTGCTATTCAGGTTTCATTGACTTTCCTTTGGTGTTCGAAAAAGTACTGGACCGATGGTTACTCTGACCTGTCTCAGTAATGATGATCACTGGCTGGACAGGATGTCTGAGGCTAACCAGTGAGTGCTTCTCTGAGCATAGGCATGGGGGGTGAGATAGAACTGAAAGAGGATGGATGGCAGGGCCCCATCTTCTGCTAAAATTGGGCCTGAAATCATCTTAGAACGGAGCTGCCATTTTTGCCATAGGTACTTTGATGACATCGGCTATGAGATAAAAATTATTCCTTTGCTTCTTACCTGACACATGCACTATTTTTTTCCCTCACCATTTGAAGCTAAAATCCTTCTTCACTGCCATTTGGCTTCTTGCCCAAGGAAGCAGTGATATTTAATTCTTGAACACATTTTTCTATTTAAAACAGCTTTCCCTGGTCTGGTCAGGGGTTATGTTAGCCTTTGTGCTTGTTTGGTTTATTAGTAGTAGGCATGATGAGTGGGCCAGGGGTGGGGAGTGATGTGTTTTTAATGTACACAGAATTTATTCTACAATGCATAATTTTTAAACAGTCCTTGGGCTGAAGATAGGCTTTTTTTAAAATAAATGAAAGCAAACAGCCTTTATCTGGGCTTGCAATGTGCCTAGTGAAATATTAACCGCTTGTCTCCTATGAATACTTCCCTTGCTTTACACAGGCTTGGGTGTTCTGCTGATTTGTGGCAGTGACACTTCGCGTTTCACCAAGGAGAGAAGTCTTGCTTGCTTCTCTGGTGAATGTGAAGCAAGGACTTGCCCACATTGTTGCTGCTGATGCCAGACTGGAGGCCAGTGCTGCAACATGTTGCAGCACATTGCAAAGCTAAAAACTGAAACTCTAGCATGAATATTTATTTGTTGTTTTGGAAAGCTACTCCTTTTTCCTGTTACTGAGGCTGGAAAGAAAGACTGATGAGCAGCCTAGAGTGGGTGGAGTTAGGAGGGAGAGGAAAGATGGAGGGGGAGGATGTTGGTAAGTAGGCCTCCATCCATTTCCTGGATGCTGATGCAATTTGGATGAATGGCTGTATTTCCCACCCCTCTTGTGGAGGCCTGTGAATCAGCAAGGTGAAGGTGAATCTCCATTAACCAATTTAATTGGAAAATCTGAAAAGGCCACTTTTAGCATTGTGTATTAGGGGTATCATCTGTGCATGGGATTTTTCATTTCTCTGTTTACAGTAACCTGCAGTCAGACTTGTTTTGTTATTAACAACACTTGTTTGTACAGTGGTCTCAATAATTAAACCAAAATGTCACTACATCCATGTCCTATTTCCTTGTTGAAAGGTTTATCCCACAGGAAGCACCCTAGTTTCAGTCAAATTTGGCTCTTACTTTGGGAAAAAACCAAAACCCAGCTTATCTTTTCAAATGTTTTACTTAAACTTAAACTGAGGACATTTAAAATTATTTACACACAACCATGAGATGATTAAAATATTCTTAATGAGTTTGCATTTTCCAATTGTTTGACTTGATGTAGCAATACATATTTATGATTTTAATTATTGTTTTGGCCTCAGAAAACGTCTGTTTTTTAAAGATCAGCAGGGTTCATGGCAGAGTTGATATGTTGACTTTTGATTCTTTCCTTAAATGTTAGCAATTAGAATAATACGCTGGGGGTGTGGAAATAACTTAATAAATTTATTTAAGCATGTTATCGGCTTTGAGATACTTTAATGCTAAGTTCTCTTAGCTTGTTTGTTTTTATAAAGGTAATATTTAAGCTAACTGGGTCTGGTGAACATAGTGTAATCCCTGCAGCACTCAGAGGCAATCAACTTGTGTAATGGGGAAGAGTTCTATCTGCCTGACCCCTTTCTTTACCCTGTTTTCATCTCTGTAGAAAAGGGTGGCTTCAAGAGGTGGGGGCTAACCATACCATCTATTCCTTGGCACCTTTTCTCCCCTAGATACCTAATTTCCAGTTATTTCTCTGTCGTGTTTTTTCACCCTCTGTCATTCTCTTCCTCTCAGACTAAAAATTACCAATGCTCCCCCATGAGTAGAAAACAAAATCATAAGAAAATACTCCCATGGCCATTACAGCCGCTGGTGCCACTGCCGCCCCCACAAAGTACCCCTGTTGCCATTGTGGACATCACAGACATGATGAAGGCTATTGTAGCATCTGAAACTACAGCCGCCACAATGAGGTAATCCCCCTCCCACTGTGGACACTGCAGGCATGAAGGAGGCAGTTGTGGCCACAGGTGCTGCTGCCACCCCTACAAGGTAACTATACTGCCACCAAGGGTACCACAGATGCAAAGGAGGCAGTTGCAGCTACTACCACCACTGCTGCTGCCTTCACCACGAGATAAACCTGCTGCTGCTGCAGACACCGTACCTGTGTTGGCCACCACTTTGGACCATACAGTCAAATGGGTGGCTGCTGATAGTGCCACTGCTGCATCACCACTACCTCTAGCACCACCAGTGAGCCACCATTATCATGTAAGCAGCCTGCTGCCACTTGAGTCACTGCTGCCATGTGGGCAGCTGGCCAAAATCACCACCATGGCTACTGCCACCACAAGGGAGGATGCCACCACAGCAGAAGCTGCAGCAGCCACTGTCACTGTGCAGGAGGACTGCCAACCACTTGTCTGCATTGACACAAGGAGGGTCACCAGCGGAGTCCAGGGAAGAAGAGTAACAGAAGAAGCAACTGTGCTACCAGATGACCAAAAGTCAATGTAGAGATACTAGAAAAAAAAAAAAAAAAAAAAAAAAAAAGAAAAAAAAGAAAATATGGGTTTACCAAAGGAATATAATAACTATCAAGTACCAGAGCCATAGAGCAGAAAACCCTTAAAATGACTGAAAAGGAATTTCAAGTAAAAATCTTAAGGAAAGTCAATGAGATACTAGGAGACACAGTTAGATGACACAGTGAACTGAGTGAAACTATCCAGGATATTGAGGAGGAAATTTACAAAGAGATTAATACTTTAAGAAACAATGTAGCAGAACTCATGGAACTGAAGGATTCATTAAATGGAATAAAAAACAACTGAGAGCTTAAGTGGCAAGCTAGAGCAAGCAGAAGAAAAACTTTCTGATCTTGAAGACAGTTTCTTTGAAATAACTCAGGCAAATTAAAAAAAAAAGAGAAAAATAATTTTAAAAAGTGAAGAAAATCTAAGAGAGAGAGCAGGCAACCTTAAGTGCGCAAACATCTGAATCATGTGTGTTCCTGAAAGGGGGAAAAAAGGAAAAGGCACTGAGAGCATATTTAATGAAACAATAGTAGAAAACTTTACAAGTATAGGGAGAGACTTGGACCTTCAGTTTCGGGAGGCTCAAAGATACCCAAACAGATTTGGTCTAAAAGGGTCCTCTGAAACACATTATAATCAAAACAGCAAAACTCAAAGATAAAGAGAGAATTCTAAAAACAGCACAAGAAAAGTGTCAAGTCACCTATGAGGGAGTCCCCATGAAACTAACATCAGACTTCTTAATGAAACTCTGCAGGCTGGAAGAGAATGGGATAATATATTCAAAATACTAAAGTAAAAAAATTCCCAGCAAAGAATGCTATATCCAGCAAGATTATCTTTCAGAAATGAAGGAGAAATAGTGTATTTCTTAGACAAACAAAAACTATGGGAGTCCACCACCACACAACAAGCCCTACTAGAAATCTTCAAGGGAGTCCTGCATCTGGAACCTAAAAAATGATAATTGCTACCATGAATACACTAGAAAGAACACGACCTACTGGTAGAACAAAAATGCAAACAAGAAAGAGAAAGAAATTGTATCTTACTACCTCAGCAAACCAACAAACACCAAAGACAAACAATAAAAGGAAAGAAAGAAACAAAAGATATTTAAAAAAATCCAAATTAGATTGATAAAATGCCAGGAGTAAGACAATAACTTTTGAACTCTAAATATAAATGGATTTAATTACCCACTCAAAGACACAGACTGGCTGAATGGATTAAAAAGCTAGAACAAACTTAATGCTATCTACAAGTGACTCATATCACCTGTAAATACACACACAGATTAAGAGTGAAGGGATGGAAAAAGATATACCATGCAAATAGAAGTAAAACAAGAGCAGGAGTAGCTAATCTTATATTGGATAAAATAGATTTTAAACCAAAAACTTAGAAAGAGAAAAAGAAGGCCACTCTATAATGATAAAGGGGTCTATCCAGCAAGACACATAACAATCATAAATATATATGCACCCAACATTGGAGTACCAAGATATATAAAGCAAACATTATAAGATCTAAGGAAAGAGAAAGACCAAAATACATTAATAGTTGGAGCCCTAAACACCCCTCTCTCAACATAGGACAGATCATCTAGGCAACAAATCAATGCGGAAACACAGGATTTGAAATACACTTTAGACCAATCGGATTTGGCAGATATCTACAGAATATTTCATCCAACAACCACAGAATATACATTCTTCTCATCAGCACATGGAACACTCAACAGGATAGACCACATATCAGGCCCAAATTCAGTCTCAACAAATTTAAAAAGACTGAAATCATATCAAGCATCTTTTTGGCCCACAAAGAATTAAAACTGGAAATCAATAATAAGTAGAACTCTGGAAATGGTACAAGATTGTGGAAATTAAACAACATGCTCCTGAACAACACATGGGTCCAAAAGAAATTAAACAGGAAATAAGGAAAAATTCTCAAAATTAGTGAAAATTAAGATGCATCATACCAAAACCTGTGGTACTGCAAAAGCAGTACTGAGCAGGAAGGTTATTGCAACAAATGCTTACATCAAAAGAATAGAAAAATTTCTGATAAACAACCCAATGCTACACCTCAAAGTACTAGAAAAACAAGAACAATACAATCTCAAAATTAGTAGATGGAAAGAAACAATTAAGATCACAGAGGAACTAAATGAAATAAAGATCCCCCAAATGATACAAAAGATCAATGAAGCAAAAAGCTGTTTTTTTGAGAAGATAAACAAAGTGAACAAACCATTAGAGAGGATAACTAGAAAAAGAAGAGAGAAGAAATAACAAAAATAACAAATAACAAAAATCATAAATAAAAAATGAGGCATTAGAACTGATACCAAAGAACTAAAAGAATCATTAGAGAATATTACAAGCAACTATACGCTAACAAATTTGAAAACCTGGAGGAAATAGGTAAATTTCTGGACACATATCAACTACCAAGACTGAACCAAGAAGAAACAGATAACCTGAACAGACCAATAGCAAGCAACAAGATTGAAGTGATAATCAGCAGTCTCCCCCCAACCAAGAAATACCAGAACCTTTAGAGCTGAATTCTACCAAATCTTTAAATAGAAATTAATACCAATTGTCTTCAAAATATTCCAAAATATTGTAACAGAGTCCATTCTCCCAAACTCATTCTATGAGGCCAGCATCATCCTGATACAGCAAAAGAAGAAAACTACAGGCCAATGTCTCTGATTAATACGGAGAAAAAATCTTCAGCAAAAATACTTGCAATAAGAATACAGCAACACATCAAAAAGGTTATTCACCAGTTTCAAGTGGGATTCATCCCAGGAAAGCAAGGATGGTTCAACATATGCAAGTCAATTAATTTGATATACCACATCAACAAAAGCAAGGATAAGAACCATATGATTTTCTCAGTAGATGCAGGAAAAACATTTGACAAAATTTAAGATCCATGATGATAAAGACTCTTAGCAAATTAGGTATACAAAGACAGTATCTCAACACAAAAACCATGTATGACATATACAGATTGAAAAAGACAAATTCAATCTGTCCCTGTTTGTAGATGACATGGTCCTATATAAAGAAAAGCCTGAAAACTCTACAAAAAATCTCTTTGCGTTGACAAACAATTTCAGTTAAGTTGCAGGATACAAAATCAACATGCAAAAATCAGTAGTGTTTTTATACTCCAAAAATGAACTAGCATAAAAATACTCCAAAAATGAACTAGCACAAAAAGAAATCAAGAAACCTAACCCATTTACAATAGTCACCAAAAACATAAACACACATAAACAATAAAACAAAATAAAACAAAACAAACAAAAAAACCGAGGGATAAATTTAACCAAAGCAGTGAAAGTTCTCTACAACAAGAACTACAAATCACTGTTGAAAGAAGTTAAAGGAGGACACAAGAAGATGGAAAGAAATTCTAAGCTCTTGGATTAGACGAATCAACTTTATGTAAATGTTGATACTACCCAAACTGCTCTAAAGATTCAATGCAATCCCCATCAAAATACCAATTACATTTCTCATGAAAATAGAAAAACAATCCTAACGTTCACATGAAACAACAAAAGACCCTAAATAGCAATAGCAATAGCAATGCTGAGCAAAATAAATAAAGAAAGAAAGTCAGAGACATAACGCTACCTGACTTCAAATTATATTACAAAGATATGGTAACCAAAACAGCATGGTACTGGCATAAAAACAGATGCTCAGAAAAATGGAACAGAATAGAGCACCCAGAAATCAATCCACATACTTACAGCCAACTGATCTTTGACAAAGGCACCAAGAACATACATTGGGGAGAAGACTGCCTTTCAATAAGTGGTGCTCGGAAAACTGGACATCCATAGGTAGAAGAATGAAACTAGACCTGTACTTTTTGTCATATACCAAAATCTAATCAAAATGGATTAAAGACTTAAATATATGACCTGAAACTTTATAAGTCCTCAGAGAAAACATAGGGGAGACACTTTAGTAAGTAAGACTGAGCAAAGACTTTATGAATATGATCCCAAAATGATAAGGAACAAAAAAGAAAAATAAACAAATGGGATTATATTAAACTAAGAAGCTACTGCACAGCAACAGAAACAATTAATAAAGCAATAAGAGGGCCAACCCCGTGGCTCACTCAGGAGAGTGTGGCACTGGGAGCGCAGCGGCACTGGGAGCGCCGAGGCAGCGGGTTCAGATCCTATATAGGGATGGCCGGTGTGCTCACTGGCTGAGCGCGGTGCGGGCGACACCGAGCCAAGGGTTATGATCCCCTTACCAGTCACACACACAAAAAAAAAAAGTAAAAAAAAGTAAAAAGACAACCTACAGAGTGGGAGACAATATTTGCAAACTATGCATCTGACAACAGATTAATAATCAGAATATACAAGGAACTCAACCAACTTATCAGTAAAATCAAATAACCCAATCAAAAATGGGCAAAGGAGCTGAATAGGCATTTCTTAAAGGAAGATATGCAAATGGCCAACAGACACATGAAAAAATGCTCAACATCACTCAGCATCAGGGAAATACAAATCAAAACCACATTGAGATATTACTTCACCCCAGTTAGACTGGCTATTGTCAAGAATACAGAATAACAAATTCTGGCAAGAATGCAGGGAAAGGGGAAGCCTCCTACACTGTTGGTAGGACTGTAAGTTGGTGCAATGGTTGTGGAAAATTCTATAGAGATTCTCAGACAATGACAGATAGAAGTGACATATGATCCAGCAATTCCACTGCTGGGTTTATACCCAAAGGAATGGAAATCATCATGTCAAAGAGATAGATGCACTCAGATCTATTTACAATAGCTGAGAGTTGGAACCAACCTAAATGTCCATCATAAGACAACTGGATAAGGAAAATGTGGCATATTTACACAATGGCATACTACTCTGCCATAAAATGAATGACATAGTACTATTTGCTGAAGCATGGTTGAACTTAGAGAAAATTATATTAAGTGAAATAGGCCAGGACAGAAAGAGAAATGCCACGTCCTTATCCAGAAGTGGGAGTTAGAAAAATAAACAAATAAATAAAGAAAGATATAATAATGGCAATGATATGTTGAACTTTCAAAAGGAGAGAACAGAACTGAGGTTACCAGAGATGAGAAAGGGGAAGGTGGAGGGGGTTAAGGGAGGAATTGATAAATGGCCATGATAACCAATTACATTGTATAGTGTTGAATATACTAATTATCTTGATTTGAGCATCACATATTGCATGCAGGTATTGATATTCAACCCCATAGATATGTACAATCAATGATGTTTCATTAAAAAAAAAAGAAAAAAGAAAATCCTCCCTTCACTTTGAATCACCAGCTCTCTATCTCTTGTTTATTCTCTTTCCCTTCACTTGTAAGTTGCCTTACTTCTCCATGGAAAGGCTTTTCCCGGGTTATCAGTAGTCTCCATTTGATTCCACCCAATGAAGAGTTAGTCCTTATGTCACTGCTTTCTGTGGCCATAATTCCGGCTGAAATCCTGAACTCTTAGTGTGTGTGAAACCACTTCTGCCTGGTTTTCTTGTTTGTCTTTTTTGGGCTTCCTTTCCAGTACCAAGCCTTAAATATTGGTGTTCCCTAGGATTTCAGTTTGTGCTTTTTTCCCTTTTTTATCCTCTATAATTTTTCTTTAAGTGATTTAATGGAGTTAAGAGCTACTCTTGGTCATGATGGTGTGGCTGGAAGCCAGAGCTCTTGGAGGAAATAATATAACATTTGAAATCAGATCCATCTGTCTTTGGTTCTGCCACTTACTAGCCTAGTATCCAATATATCAGCTGCAGTGAACTCTACTTTGATGCCTCCATATATCTTTAGTCCAGAATGTTCTCCTGAAGTCTAGCCATGCATAGCACTCATTGGAAATCTCCCATAAGATGACCCACAGGCATGTAGACTCATCACATGTACCTTGTTCCTTGTCTAACTTTGCCTTCTGTTCTTCTCCTTATCCCATTTCCCCTCTTTTAATGAAGGAAGGATAGTATCAGCTATTTAGGAACTGTGTGGACCATTTCATCGCTTTCTCTTCCTTTCTTAATTCTACGATGTTCATCAAATTCATCATTATGTCCATCCTCTCCATTTTCATTTCCATGCTAGATCATCCTTACCACTTTAGGTTAAGCCTCATCAACCAACTTTGGAGTATTATGGTAGAGATTCACAAAGGTCTACCTGTCTACAACCTAGAGTTTCCCCAGTCTATTCTTTGGAAAACTGACAATAATATTTCTAAACCACACATTCTTCAAAATACCTTATTACTTTGAGGAAACAATTGAAACTTATTAATAAGAACACAGCGCTGTTCATAAATGCTCTTTGCCTTTTTCTGCAGCCATCTCTCAACTGATGCCTTGTGTGACCACCTATATGGAACTCCAATTTTTTCCCCCAAATTTCCTACACTTTCATCTTTGTGGCTTTATACACAAATCTGTGTATACAATGAATGCCCTTCCACTCAATTCTTTACCTGGATAATTCCTGTGTGTGTTTAAAAACGTATCCCCTCTGAGATGTAAAATGGTGCAGCCTCTATGGAAAGTCATCTGCCAGTTCCTCAAAAAGCTAAGCAATTCCACTCTTACATACATACCCAAAAGAATCGGAAAGAGAGACTCAAACAGACAATGTTTGTAGTAGCATTTTCACAATAGCCAAAAGGTGGAAACAACCCAAGTGTCCATAAGCAGATGAATGGTAAAAGTAAATGTGGTATATTTATACAATGGAATATTTATTCAGCCATTAAAAGGAGTAAAGTTATTATACATGCTACAATATGGATGAACCTTTGAAACATTATGCCAAGTGAAATGAGTCTGTCACAGAAGGACAACTATTATATGATTCTATTTACATGAAATAACTAAAGTAGGAAAATTTATACAGGTAGGAAGTAGATTAGAAGTTACCAGAGGCTGGATGTGGGGAAATGGGGAATTATTGCTTAACAGGTACAGAGTTTATGCTTGGGGTAATGAAGAACATTTTGGAAATAGTGGTGATGGTTGCACAACTTTTTGGATGTAATTAATCCCACTGATTTGCACTAAAAATTATCTCCTAGAAACTCTTAATTCATTTCTGGTGGGAATAAAATACGGTATGGTTACTTTGTAAGACAGTTTGACAGTTTCTTACAAAACTAAACATACTCTTACCATATGATCCAGAAAGTGTGCTCCTTGGTATTTACTCAAATGAATTGAAAGCTTATGTCTACAAAAAAGCCCTGCACACAAATGTGTATAGTGGCTTTATTCATAATTGCCAAAACTTGGATGCAACCAAGATGTCCTACAGCAGGTGAATGGGTAAGTAAACCGTGGTATATCCAGACAATGGGATATTATTCAGCACTAAAAAGGAATGAGCCATCAAGCAATGAAAAGACATGTAGGAAACTTAAATACATGTTACTAAGTGAAAGATCTAATATCAAAAGACCACATACTGTATGATTCTACCTATGTGAGAGTCTGTGAAACTATGGAAATGGTAAAAGGGTAAGTGGTTGCCAGGGTATAGGGGGGAGGAAGGGTTGAATAGGGAGAGCACAGAGGATTTTTAGGGCAGTGAAACTACTTTGTATAATACTATAACGGTGGATACATGTCATCACACATTTGTCAAAAACGATCACATGTACTATACCAATAAAGAGTCCTAACATAAACTGTGAACTTTGGGTGGTAACGATGTGTCAATATAGGTTCATTGATAGCAACGAATGCACCACTCCAGTGTGGAGTTTTGATAGTGGAGGTGGCTGTGCATATGAGTGGGTCAGGGGGTATAATGGAACCTCCTCAGTTTATTTCCAGCCTGCGAAAACAAACCAGCTAACCCCAGCTCTCTGGGGGTCTTTATTCTCTGCAGCTGCCGTCCTCCCTCTACTGTCTTATTCAAGCATCTCAGTAGTGTGAGTCTGCTCTGCTTGTGGTTTCACGTCCTCCTTTCCTTGTACTCCTCAGTTACCAACAGTGTATCTTCCATCCTTATGGGCACCAACAGTGCAGTCAACAATGACTTCACGTTGCCAAATTGAATAGGCACGTGTTGATCTTTATTTCACCTGACCTCCTGCTGGCATCGGTGCTTTGTAGTAGTCACCTTCTTAGACCTCATTGCCTTGGGTTGGGGGTACCCTCTCTTCTCTTAGCACACTGACTCTTCCTTGGCAATGACCTTCACAAATACTCCTGCTTCCCCCTCTGTGTTGCTGCTCCCTTCCCTAAAGCTCTGTTTGTAACTCACCTTTTTTCACATTTGACATATTTGCCTGAAGTAGCAACTCTAAGAGCATGGTTTTAAAGGAATTCCTATATCCAAGTTATAACCAAATCTGCATCTTTATCCCTAATTTCTCCTCTAAACTCGATTTCACTTGCCTGCTGCTGCTGAACTCTCCATCTGGAGACGCCATGTTTACCTTGAATTCAACATGTTTACAACTGATTTCAGTGTCTGTTTCTCCCACCCCAGCCTGTTCACCTTCCTGTATTCACTACCTCTTAACATCTCAGAGTTGCTCTCTGCCTCTTGTAGGCTTGTTATGAGGGTTAAGTGAGTCATATGTGAGAGAATTTAGCATGGGTTATATTTAGATCTCAATTGATGTTTGCTATTATTACTATTGTTATACCTATAACAGCCAGTGATGTCACTGAACCACTTACCCGAGCCAGAATTTCAAAAGTAATCACAAACCTCGCCATCTCCCCAAGTCCTTTCTCCCCAATTACCAACAACTATAAGATCTGAATTTTGCTTTCTTGTCCAGCCTTCATTCCCAACACAACCTGCATTACAAGTTTTGTTCTAGAGGGACTCAGATATTATAGTGATGCTTTTTTTTTTTTTTGTAAATTGTCTTACCCTGCCCCTTTTTTCTTTTGTTGTGCAATCTCCTATGCCTTTCTTTCTTTACCTGCTTAATTTTCTATTCATTCTTCCACACTCAGCTCAACATCACCTTCTTCAGGGAATCTTCCTCGGCCTACACTCTTAATGTGATCTGGATGCCCATTCTCTGATTTAACATAATGTTCCATGCTTTTCTGCATCACAGTCTTCCACAACGGACTGTGAATTTCAAGAACTATTTCTTGTTTATCTTTGCTTTTCTTTCATCCAGCAGAGTACCTGGCATATATTGTGTATTTAATAAATATTGGTTGAATTAAACTAAACAGTTGTTTCAGCTTAGACATTGAGTAATAACAACATCAAATCCTTATGCAGTGTCTCCTCATATATTTCAGGACCCAACTGTTTTAAGTTATAGAACTATAAATCCCCATTCAATTTTCTTCATGTTAGATTCCATGTGTATTTTGAAAATTAAGAGGGAGGTCTTTTCAGATCTTAATCTTCCCATTTTAACGTGATGATCCAGGCATCAAAGTCCTAGTTACAGGTGTAAAACTTGATAAGGTCTAGAACAGAACCCCCAGAATCCATATATTCACTCAATCAGTACACTAGGTGTGGCCTCTTTATAAAGTATTTTTATTTTTACTTTTAAAAAAGTGGTTTGCAATTTTCCCTTAATAAAGCTGTAGTAAAGCTCAATATGGTAATATTAGAAAGCATGGAATTTACAGAGAAAGAAAACAAAAACCAGCCATAATTCTACCAACAAAGACAACTGCTATTAAAATTTGGTGTGTGATCTGCCAGGAGTTTCCATAGTTTTTCTTTACAAAAATACAACAATTTATTCTTTTGAGGTCTGTTTTATTTTTCTCTTAGCAATATAAGAGCATCATTTTTTTATGTCAATACAGATTTGCCTCATGCTATTTTTAATTTCTGCTTTATATTTTATTGTTATCAGTGATTAATAATAAATTTGGGGGAATATTTTCCCAAAAATTGTAATGACATTTTTATGCCCATGTGTGTACCTTTGCTATATCATCTATCTATACACTTTTTGTGGGTGGGGTATTTATATACATATGTTAGTATAGCATTTAACCTACAAATGCATTTTAGAATGTTCTCTTGTTTATGTGGATGTGTCTCTTGGAACACTGAGAAATAAAAGCCACAATGATTTGTGTCTTTAAACTCTGTGGCTGAGATGAAAATAATACTTTTTTATAGATTTCTGATGCTGACTTTGCAAGTAATTCACTTTGGAATTGATAAAACATGTAACTTAATGCTCCTCGAAGTTTCCCAGTAAAAGGGAACTAAGAATACTGGCCTCCTTCCTTTGTGGTGAAGATAGGAGAGTGTATCTAAGCACCAAGATAAATGATGTCACAGGTAGTTTTACATATTGTTTATCATTTTCTAATTTTTCTCATTGTTCTTATTTATTGTGGTTTTGTTTGGTGGTGTTAGTTCCTATACCTGTTCATCTTATTATGAATGAACAATGACTCTTAGGTGCAATTTCTTTTTTGTTTGTGGGTTGCATGCATTTCTTTATTTTTTTTTTATAAGGCAGTATTTTGTGTTACATAGGAACACATAGTAAATATATTTCTAAATTGCATTTCAAAATGAGATATTGTTTCAAAGTGAACCTTAAAATACGGGAAGTCTCTGAAGTGGAGGAAAAGATGAAATGAATGGATTAAATGAGATGTGGCCACCACAGGGGACATTCTACTTCACAGAGGCCCCAGAAATCTCAATGAAATCACTACATAATTTACGCATGTTCATAAATAATCCATCTCAACCTTTTTCTTTAAGAAACCAGTTTTCAAGTGCATAAAGTAAGCAATCCTGGTGACCCACCTCCAGCATGAGATGAGGGAAGTATATCTCAAGTTTAAAAGATGACTTCATGGCTTGTGGTTAATGGAATATTTGCCAGTTTCTTTATTGAGGCCAAAGGGACATTAGAAAATGCACACTCTTTGATCATTTATTAATGCACCATGCTCTGTGCCTGTTAAAATAATTTTAGCATTCAGGAATTGGCTTATGAGAATGTAAGAAGCTCGAGAGGATGGCTGAACTGTATTTTGAAAAGAGCTTTTACCATCCTGGCTGAACTGTGTTACATAATCCTTACCCTTGCTATAATTAGATACAGGTATCCCTATTACAACTCCATTTTTCTTAGTGAAACAAAAGTAGCAGAGGAGGTAAAGGGATAATGTTTTATTCCTTGAATGATTTAGTCTGCATGAGAAGACAGAACACTAGGTTCTGATCCAGAATTCTAGCCACCCCACCATCCTGCATTCCAAGCCTTATAAGTAACTTAAAGTATTAAAGAACATAGATTTCCTTTTGTTGATGGATGAAGGCCTTCCCTTAGTCAGGATAGGAGCCTTGCATGTGCCTAAAAACTGGGGATTAGCCCTGTGGTGACCAGACATGATCACCCCTGTCTTCCCAGAGAGTTATTCCACGGGTGAAGAGATCATCCATCATCAGTGAGAACACAATTCAGTTCAGTCTTCTCACACACAGCATTGGTCTCCCAAATGTGCACATCTGGAAATCTTATCTAGGCCTGCATAATGACCAGTGTTTAAGCATAATCTGTGTGTAAGTGAATTCAGCTGAGAGGGAGTTTGCCTTTCAGCTCTTGCTGCCTGAAGCCTTGGCACTACTGAGCTCTCTTCTGTTAAGTTTTATCGTCTGTGCAAGACAATTAACAGGAACCGGACAAGAGGCCCTAAACTGGTGACTTTACAAAGAAAATAGCTGTGCTTCTTGCCGTAAAATTGCATAGGCTGCATGGCACCACTGGATAGCTCAACAGCTTTCAATGCTGAGTCAGCTCTTGTGGATTTTTGGACAAAGCTGTCTTCTGATTACAGGGATGTGTGTCCAAGAGGACACTGAATTTGTGTTTTTTGTGTATCATCGGCAGAGTGTTCCAGTTGTCTTGCGTAGGCTATCTCAATTAATCCCTACAGAGTCATGAGGGGGACATTATTGTCTTAATTTACAAATGAGAAACCTGATATCCAAAGGATGAATTGATATGTCTAGTAAGTAGTGTAGCAGACATTGAAACCCATGTCTGTAACTTCTTGAGTCTTTTCTTACAATTTCTTTCATAAGCATTGTCTGTGGATCTCAAGACTCTACCAACAAACATTTGTTGCTGTTTTTCTTTTGTTAAATTGCTATACAAAATGATTGGAAAGCCATCTCTGCCAATGAAGAAAACTGGTATACATGGAAGGACCACTTGGACTCCATGGGGCGGCTGCTGGCTTGCCTGGCATTGATGATGTCATTGAGGATCCAAACTGAAGGAGCTGCCAATTGCTCTGCCCTCCCCTTGGTTCCCAGGGGCTTCCATGTGGATGATTATGGGCGGGCTTATCACTGTTTGGAGCAATGTAGTGGGTGGTTTCATCACAAGCCTCTTTCCAAACAGAGCTTCTTATAATCTCATCTCATTTTGCAGAGGTCCTGGGCCTTTATTGAAACCTCAGAGTTCCTCAATAACAGCAGGTGAAAGTGGGAAGAAATACCACTTCTACAGGGAATCCCGCTATTTCTTGTCTCTCTGTTTTAGAAAACAGAATATTTTAGTTTTATCAGGATGTTATTGAGTGTACTGCATAAGTTAAGAGGTTGGGCTCTTCAGTCAGGCAGATCTGAGTTTAAATTGTGACTCTGCCACTTCTAAGATCTGTGCCTGTGACAAGCTGTTTAACCTCCCTGAACTTGTTTCTTTATCTGTAAAATGGAGACATTTATAATTCCTTACTTCATAGGGTTGTTTGGAAGCTCAAATAAAATTGTGATGGTAAATCACTTAGTGTGGTGCCTGGCAATGTTGATGTTGACTGTTATGTTTATTTTGACATACTAGTTCGAGTGATTCTAGGAAATGTTTACAACAATATTAAGAAAAAATAGCAGAATGTGATGTCCATGATTATTGAAACTGTATAAAAATATGAATGACTACAAATGGAGGCAGAATATCTTAGCTTTATACCTTGGCCTTTAGAGTCTGACAGGCCTGGGTTAAGATCTTGGCCCAACAGTTTATCTCTGTGTGATTCTGGAAATTTTTTCCTTAACCATTATAAGCCTCAGTTTTTCTGTGTGTGAAATAAAGTTAATTATATTTCATGTATCATTAGGATGATCTAAAGATTAAATGAGATAGGTCCTATAAATTCATAGCACAGTGCTTGACACATATTAAGAGATAAATGCGTGTTAAATCTTGCAAGGCAATAATAAATATAATTGTGCATAATTTAATAAAATTTCTCTAATACTATTTTTACATTGTTATCTCAGTATTGAAGTGGAAACCCCTATGCAGAATCAATGTAATCCAAGTCTGCCCTTAGAATCAGGATTCAAATGATAATAATGATTTCAATATTTATGTCCCTTGACCCTTGTGATCATTTTTAGTGAACATGGCCTGAAAATATCTAAGGAAGCCCATCTTATGACAATCCAGACTGCAGATGACAAATCAAAGGAAGCAAAAAGAGGAAATGAATTGTTTTTGGCTGCATATGGAAAAATGATTTTTGTTTAGGAATATACTTTTCCAGATGAGGAAGTTGAATTATAATGAGAACCTCATTCAGTTCCCTGTGGGAAGAGGGATGACAGGGCCATCCTTGTGAGTGGAAAAGCAAAGGAGGCAGGGTGATGATCCCAGTAATGTCATCACTATCAATTAGGCACGCCGAGGTCCCATGAGATGCATGTGCTTCTTCTAGTCTCCAAGCCTGTCACATGGAATCCATGTGTCAGAGCCGGAGTGACCTCAGCAAACACCTTGTCAAACCTTCTCATTTGCAGAGTGGTGAAGTGAATTGCCGTCTATGTAGCTGATAAGTGGAGCACCAACTGCTTAGACTTTCTCTCCCGGCTGCTAGTCTAGTGGTCCTTCCACCCTGCAGGGGCCTCTCTGCTCTAGACATGTTTGCAGAAATTACCTATGGAGGGAGGCACCATCAATAAAGAAATTAAGATCGAGTGGGAACCTGGGAAAATTCCTTAACTTCTGTGAATTTCAATGACCTCCAACTGCACTGGGTTGAAATTATTAAATTAGATAGTGTCTCCATAGCATTAGCTATATAACAATAAAAATTAACAAATATCGAGCACTTATCATGGGCCAGGTAATACTCTAATGCTGTCTTATATAAATAGCTCATTTAATTTTCACAACAACCCTGCGAAGTAAATACTATCCTCATCCCCAAATGATAGAAAAGGTGACTGAAGCTTGAAGAGGTAAAGTAAATTGCTCAGTTATATAGTTAGTAGGTGGTAGAGTAAGATTTCATAGGTGTTTTGACTCCAAAACCCACATTCCCAATTACCATGAAATTCTGCCTCCTTAGTGTGTGCTCCATACATGGAAGCTGCTATCATCATGACTAACTTCACATAAAGATACACTGAAAACCTAAATGATCATGGCGTTTTTCTTAATGGTAGGGGCTTTGCCAGTCTCTGCGATACAGTCAAGACAAGATGAGTGATGTCTCTAATAGCTAATCAGAAAAGTTTACCTGGTTGTTTGGATTGTTAGTGTAGTTCTTCACGACTAGGTCATGGCAAAAACGACTCTGGGTGAATGGGGAGAAGGACCCCAAATTAAGGATCGTACCATAAAGCGATTATTTCCTCCATCTGAAGGGAGAAAAGGGAAAGACATCAATGTTTGTAAAGTACCTGCTATGGGCCACGCATGTTGCCATTTGATCTACACAGTTCCTTCAGTGGAATCTTACCATAATCCACAAGGGTACCTGCACTTGTTCCTGTTTCACGAATAAGTTCCCTTAAACCCAGAGAAGTGAAGTAACCTTTTCATGATCATATGATGAAGAAAGTGTTGGAGGTGAAATTTGAACCCAAGTCTGTCAGCCATCAAAATCCATGTTCTTTTCATACTGTACTACCTTCTGAACCTGTTTATTTTTTATCTTTTTACCTCCCCTGACCACGTGGAGACTAACACATAAGTCCCCCATGCACACACACCCTCCCACACACACCCTGCCTGTCACATTTCCCGTGCTACTCTTCCTGTTCTCATTCACGTGGGGTGAGTCCTTTGATGAATCCTCCTCTGCACCATAATAATTACACTGATTCCTAGGAACTGACGAGGCTGGAGAGACATGTGCTGATGGAGGTTCTGAATCACTGCTCTAAAGCGCTACATCACTTATTCATCGATGCTAATCTGTAGACCAGATATGCATAGAGAGAAAGCTGTGCCTCCTTGTAGTAAAGCTCAGATGAGCTTGCAGAGCATACTTAGGTCCACGGGGCATTTAAATTCTGAGGCAAATGTCAAGGCTGCCCTTTGAACAGGTGCTGCAGCTGAGCCACACGGAAATTACATGCAGATACTGAATTCACCCAGAAAACAGCGGGTGTCCCTACGGAAGTAAATAGGAGCTTCTGCTTCAGTCCCAGGCTCACCCTCTGGCCTCAGATCATCAGACTGAGAAAGAAAATTCCGGCTTTTAATTTGCATTGAGGTAGATTTTTTTAATGCTGCTTTCACTTATTCTCTTAATTGTTCATTCATTCCTTCAACAAGTATTGACACTTTATTGTGTGAAGACACTGCTAGGTGCCAAGCTTATACCAGTGAACCACGCACAAAGCCAGTGCTTGTTGTATACATAGCTAACAGTTGAGGTGCAGTGTTTCACCACCATATTATCTGCTGTGACTCATGTAAGAGATAAGGTAATGTGTAACTATAATTGTCTGTCACTGCTCTACCCCTTTGTATAATCAGAGTTACTTTAGTATGGTACAACACTCTGGGCAAGCAGCAAACATGGTCCATCTGCCAACCTCTCATATATGCCTAGTAGTGCTACAGTCCCATTATTTATTTATTTATTTTTGAGCCACTTGGGCCACTTGGCTGTCTTTTCTTTGTGGTCAATTTGATCAACCTACTGTGTCCATTCTCTGAAGCAGGAGTCAGAGTGCTCCTTCCTGGAAGCCCAGACACTACTTAGCTTGGTTACCTATACCCCTAATGGAGACCATTTGGTGCAGCAGAGGGAATCAAGCTCTGAAATCAGATATATCTGGATGTGCATCCTGGGTCTGCCGTATATTGGTAGGTGACGAGGGACAGTTCTTAGTCACAGAGTCATGATACATTCCCTCTAGAAAGGGGATAATGATGTCTTGTCTCCAAAGTTTGCTGGGAGGATTAAATAAGATAATGCATATGAAGTTCCAGCCATTCAATAAATGTTAGTTATCCACACTTCAAGCAATCGCTCAGTTTCATATCAGTTGTTTTGCTACCTAGGAAAGCATGTTTGGAAATATGTGACTCATGGCATAAAAATCCTCCTGAATGGGGTCCAATTTACTCTCCAGACTCATGCATAGACAGTGAGTGGTTATCCCTGTCCCAGTGTGTTTGTACAGGTCTAACAGATGAGGAATTCTTGAGGGCTGGGGTCATGACCAATTTGTTCTCATATCTCTTGTGTCTAACTCAGTTGTGGCCTGCCACGTTGTCGGCACTTAATAAATGCTTGTTAAATTAAAAGATATCTCAATTGCAGATCACGACCGTTGTGTACCACACACTTCCATGACTTTATCTTTAGGATGACATTTGAATCTCTTTACTGCCAGATGAGATCCTATCTCCTGAGTCTTTCTCATTTCCAGAGCTGTTATCTTTTTTAAAAATAATAATTTAAAAAGACTTTGTATTAAGGATGCCATTTAATACTGCATGACTGTCTTGGGTTATAGTCATTTGATTACATAGCTAAAAGTGATACTATGAAATCTTGCAGCTTGCTGGGAAAACCCATAAGGCTAATAGTTGATTATAAAATCAAGCTTGCCACAATTGGAACAAAGCTTGTGTCAGCAGAGTTTCTTTAATGAGAAGATAATTTTAACTTAGATGTCTGAATTATTTTGTTTTCTCAAGGTCTAAGTGTGTGACTATTTCTTTATGTTTCATTCAGTCACATTAAACCCTTACTGTAAAGCATCTTATTTGAACACTGCATGTTTTTATTTATTGAATTTCAAGTGCCAGGAAATAAGCATTGTCCCATTATTTCTATTTTAGGAATGAAAAAAACATGGGGCTGAGATTAAAATAAATATAAGTCAAAGAAAACTCATGAGCCAAAATAATACTATTTGAGATTAACTAACGGAAAGACCAGTATAATTTAGTGAGAAGTCTGACTATGTATTATAAAATATAGTACTATTGTTTCCATTAATATAAAATCACTCAGACAATTGCTTCCTCGATATGGTCTAGATTATAAATATATTGGTAATAATAAAAAGGGATTTATAAACAATTTGCTTTTATGTAACACCGATCCTGTAGGTGAAACAGTTACTATAGTCACAACATTTATAGATAAGCTAAACTCCTCAGTCCCCCCTGCTGCCATATTACAGAAATTAGGAATTTCTATAGGGGGGAAATACTTTATTAATAATTATAACAGATATAGAAATAATAATCGGAATTATGGTGGTCTTAGGCCAGACATGTGATTTCAGCATTGGTCTGGCCTCGCTTCCTTGGTGTGAAGTCCCAAAGAGTGCTCCATGCACAGAGAAGTCAGAGCAGGTCACAGTAACTCTTATAGTAACTCTTTATTACTTGGGACATTGGTCCAGTAAGTTAAGCTGGACCACAAGGAGGGCTGCTTTTTTTCTTAAGCTATTTAGGGTTAAATAGCTCAGAAAGAAAACAATGCAAGACCCGCTCTTCTTACTTACCCCAAGCACAAACCAGAGCTTACTATCTTTCTTGTTATTTGGGGGAAAGATCATTCAGAACAGATCAGGCAGATCCC
>NW_007732361.1:68762-71782 GCF_000696425.1 Galeopterus variegatus | reverse complement strand
AGCTTACTATCTTTCTTGTTATTTGGGGGAAAGATCATTCAGAACAGATCAGGCAGATCCCGGAAGTCGTGCTAGAGACAGAACTAGAGGGATGGTTTCACCTGGCTTAGCTCCTCCCACTCCCGTTACTATGGCGTTCTGCAGAAAGAGGCTTGGTGGTGGTGGTAGGGGTGGGGACACACACACACACACACACACACACACACACACACACACACACACACACACACACACAGACATTAAGATAGAGAGAGAGAGAGAGAAGAATGAGAACAAACCAAACCCGGGGTGTTCTTCCTGTACAGATACAATAAATAAGAACATGAGGTCAAAGTAGGTACCATGATTTTTAAATTCTAAGTGACTCCACTCAATGGCTTAATGACAAAAATATGTTAAACTTGATATGACTACAGTGATCTCCTTCCTCTTGGGATGCAGTAAAGGGAAGGACACATAGAATTCTGCTTGAAGGCCAACACCAGAACTCTTTACATAAATATATGTAATAAATATAAATATGTGTATATATCTTACCAAGTATGTTGTGGTGACTATTATTAGGCCCATTTTATAGATGAGTAAACTGAGTCTCAAAGAGTTTAGGAAATTTTCCCAATTCATAAAGTTAGTAAACTATGGAAATTCTAATGCGAGTTTGTCTAGCTAAAACTTCCAAATCCAGATGCGGTAACAATCCCAATGTAACCAAGCATTCAGTGTATGACCTGCAGTAAACCAGACTGAATGAATGAGTATATTTCCCCATGAAGCTATCTGGTTTTTCAGCCTGAAGATAATTAACCCTACTTCTTAGGATTGCTGTAAAAAGTAAATGAAAAAGTTAAATGATGAGCTATAGGAGAAAATATAAAAAGACTCTTAAAGGCATGAAATAAATTCTGACTGAATTATAAGACTAGGATTTTTTTTTTAAAAAACTGTATCTTTGAGGCAGATGTCAAAAGGAATAAGTATTCTTTTACTTTCTATTAATAGGAACCACCATTAGGACTAAGTCTGGGTATTCCTCTTTGGTTGGCTGTGACTACTGTGGCATTCTTATACAATAGACGCTTTTATAAGAGTTAATTTTTTTTAATCGACATAATTGTATATATTTATGGGGTACAGTGTGATATTTTGATACATGCATTTAATGTGAAAAGATCAAATTAGGGTAGTTAGCATATCTAATTTTTTGCTGTTTTTTTTTTTTTTACATGTGTTTGAATTGTTTTTCTTTTTTTTATTGAAACATAATTGATTGTACATATCTGTCAGGTACAATGTTGAATATCAATACCTGAATGCAATAAGTGATGCTAAAATCAAGATAAATGGTATATTGAACATTACACAATATAATCATTTTTGTGGCCCTTTACTAATTTCTCGCCAACTTGCCATCCCTCTCCTCCTTTCCAACCTCTGGTGGCCTTAGTTCTGTTCTCTCCTTTTGAAAGTTCAATTGTGATCGTTTCTTCCTTCCTTTCTTTCTCCCCCCCCACCATCTTTCTCTCGCTCTGTCTCTCTCTCTCTCACTCTTTCACTCTTTCTTGCCCTTTTTGTTTCATCGATCTTTAGTATCATTTTTTAGTTTTCTATATCATTTAGTTCTGCTCTGATCTTAATTATTTCTAGCCACCTACTAATTTTGGGATTGGATTGGTTTTGATTTTTTAGTTCTTTGAGTTGTAGCATTAGGTTGTTTATTTGCAATCTTTCAAAAAAAATTTTTTTAAGTAAGTATTTATTGCGATAAACTTCTCTCTCAGTACTGCTTTTGCAGTATCCCACTGGTTTTGGTATAATGTGTCCTTACTTTCATTAGTTTTGAGAAACTTTTTGATGACCTGTTTAATTTCTTCTTGGACTCATAAGTTGTTCAAGAGTATATTTTTAAATTTCCATATATTTGTATAGTTTCAGAGTTTCACTTGTTATCATTTTCTCATTTTAATCCATTGTGGTCTGAAAAGATACTTGAAATGATTTCAATCTTCTTACATTTGTTGAGACTTGATTTTTGACCTAACATGTGGTCTATCCTGTTGAATGTTCCATATGCTGATAAGAAGAATGCATATTCCATAGTTGGATGAAATATTCTGTAGATATCTACCAGTTTTAGTTGGCCTAAATTGTAGTTGAATATTGTGTTCCTCTGTTGATTTGTTGACTAGATCATCCATCCAACGCTGAGAAAGGGCTTCTCAGGTCCCCAACTATTATCATATTGGGGCCTATCTCTTTCTTTAGGTGTAATAGTGTTTGCTTTACATATCTAGGTACTCCAGTGTCAGGTGAATATATATTTATGATTGTCATATCTTCTTGTTGAGTAGATCTCTTTATCATTATATAATGGACTTCTTTGTCTCTGTTTATGGTTTTTGTTTGTCTTTTTTATCTGGTAAAGAATAGCTACTCCTGCTTGTTTTTGGCTTTCATTTGAGTGTTTTTTCTTTTTCTTTCCTTTCTCTATTAGTTTGTGTGTGTTTTTACAGGTGACGTGAGTCTCTTGTAGACAGCATATAGTTGGGTCTCACTGTTTAATCCAGTCAGTCTGTGTCTTTTGAGGGGGGAATTTAATCCATTAATCTTTAGGGTTGTTATTGAAAGTTACTGTCTTACTCTTGGCACTTTATCTCTTTATTTATATTTTAAATATCTTCTTCCCTTCTTAAATTTCGTCTCCAGTTTTTGTTGCTTCTTGAGGTGGTAAGATATAGTTTCTTTCTCTTTCTCATTTGCATTTTTCTTTACCAGTGAATTTTGTTCTTTCTTGTGTATTCATGGTTGTTATTATAGGTTTTGGAATACAAATGGAGGACCCCCTTGAGGATTTCTTGTAGGGCTGGTTGTATGGTGGTGAAATCCCACAATTTCTGTTTGGGAAATACACTATTTCTCCTTTGTTTCTGAAGGATAGCCTTGTTGGGTAAAGTATTCTTGCCTGGCAGTTTTTTTCTTTTATTATTTTGAATATTTCATCCAATTTTCTTCTGGCCTGTAGG
>NW_007732361.1:65668-68085 GCF_000696425.1 Galeopterus variegatus | reverse complement strand
TATAATGTGTCTCAAAGAGAAACTTTTTGGATTGAATCTTTTTGGAGATCTTTGTGCGTCCTGAATCTGATGGTCCATGTCTGTCCCTTTCCTTGGGAAGTTTTCAGCTATTATTTTATTGAATATGTTTTCAATGCCTTTTCCTTTCTTCTCCCCTTCAGAACACCCATAACTGAGATGTTTGTGTGCTTAAGGTTGCCTGCTATCTCTCTTAAATTTTCTTAATTTTTTAGAAGTTACTTTTTCTTTCTTTCTTTTTTTAGTCTGCTTCGGTTATTTATAAAAGACTGTCTTCAAGATTAGTAATTCTTCTGCTTGCTCTAATCTGCTGCTTAAGCTCTCAGTCATGTTTTTTATTGCATTGAATGGATCCTTCAGTTCAAAGAGTTCTGCTATATTCTTTTTTAAACTATGAATCTCTGTAAATTTCCTACTTCATATCCTGGGTAATTTTTCTCATTTCATTGTGTTATCTGAGTCTTATATCTCATTGAGTTTTCTTAAGATTGTTGTTCAGAATTCCTTTTCAGTCATTTCAATTGTTTCCTGCTATACAGGTTCTGGTAATTGAGAATTATTTTATTCCTATTTTGGTGTCATATTTTCTTATTTTTTTCCATATTTTTAGTTTCTCTACATTGATGTCTCATTATCTGGTAGTGCAGTTGCTTCCTTTATTACTCTGGAGTGGGCTTTGAGTAGAGGGACTTCCTCCTGTGGATGCATTTTTTATTGATCGTTGAGTAGAATGTTTGAGTATTGGTTCTGGGTAGACACAGTAGTGTAGTCTCTATGTGGGCACTTTGGCTGTATTCAATGTTGGACTTGTGTGTGACTTCCTCTGTGGCCTAGGTGTTCAGGCACTTACTGATTCCTTGCTGAGTTTAGTGATAATGTGTTGGGCCATTGAAGATGTATGTGAGCTCTTGAGTTCTTGGGAGGGGTGCCTGGGTGCTCTGTTACTCCTTGGCTGGGGTGGCTGACCCAGGGTGGGGTTGTTGGCACTGTGGATAGCTTCCTGTGACCCTTATGGTTGAACTGGTGTGTACTGGAACCCCTCAGTTTGGTGACCCTAGTAGGGATTGCTCTTTTCTCTTTTCTATAGGCAGAGGCTCCTGGGTCCTGCTTCCCCCTGTTGGGGGATGGGTTGATGGTTGTTGGTGATTTTCTTTCTTACTCTATTTGGCTATCCTGGGTTTCTCTCCACTTTCTGAGGGTTCCATGTATGTCTTTCACTGTTTCAAGTCAGTCATGTGGGCTATGTACCTCCCATCCCCAGGTGTGCTACCATCGGGCGCAGCATAATTTCCCCTGTGGGTTGTGTCGCTGGGTAATGGGTCTGTGCTTGTTCACCTCTTTCCCCAGCCTCTGCTGTGTCAATGTATTCAAGTGGTTGGTGGGCCACCCATATGGCATTATTGGCTGCTGTGGAGAAAGTGGCTGCAGCTGTGGCAGCAGGCTACCCTTGTGGTGGCAGTGGCAGCAGGCCATCCCTGTGGTGCTGGTGGTTGTGATGGTGGCTGTGGTGGACTGCCTGTCCAGCCTTGCTGTCTGTGGCAGCAGTGGGCTGCCTGCATGATGGTGACCCACACTCTTGCCATCTGTCATGGGGGTTGCCCTCAGCTCCTGAAGGTCCCCATGCTCCTGCTGTCTATGGGCAGGTAGTTAGCATATCTAAATGGGTGCTTTTAAAATACTCACAAGCACTTACTTAGTTCCCTAAAGAAATATAAAAATTCTTCCTCATTATCTTGTGCACATGATTATTTTACTCACCTGATATAAAAATATCAATTTAAAGATAATAATCACACATTCAAAATAAGTAAAGAGGTAGTAAATTTTTGCTTCCTCTGTAAGTACAAACAACCAGGCAGTTACCTGCAAACAAAAAATATGATTCTCAGACGAAGCACCACAGACCCTCTGAGTTGCTCGGGAGACCATGTCAATTTAAAGCAAACCTTCAGTATGAAACCGCCATGCAGCACTTGGGCAGGTGGTCAGTAAGTGTCTGCTTACTTTGCACCCTTTTGGTAAGACTTGCTTCAGTTTTGAAATTGCTAGCTTCTCTGTAGTGTTTAAATTATGACTGACTTGGTAGAGATTCCACAGATCCACTCAAAAATATTTACGACTTCATCAATGCTTTCCTAAATAATTCAACCCAGGAATCTAAACATATATTCTGTATGTTAAATTCTACATTGCTTCCTCCCCACTTTTTTTTATAGGGCAATATTCCACTTTTCCTTCACCTACTAAACAGGACTCCAAGAAATTACTTTGTATTTTCTGTGCCTCACTTTCTGTAAGCAAACTAAGAATTTATCTTGGTTCTATGAATAATCTGATTTTAACCAAAATATTCTCTCTTTTCATTTGTGATACTTCTTTTCTCTCTTGAAAAGACCTAT
>NW_007732361.1:64436-64913 GCF_000696425.1 Galeopterus variegatus | reverse complement strand
GAGATGTAATTATATGCACAGAATAATTCAGAGGGACTTAAACTGTTTGGGAGAAGGTGCCCAACCAAATTACATTTCTAAAATGTGAATTGTAAGGATCAGAATTAAGCTCACCTTAAACAATATAGTTCATAACTGGACTTTTGCAGCATTTTAGATGAATGGATATGAATTCATCTTATTGAGATAACTGGATCATTCTTACATATAAAACAGTGAACATAATTACTGTGCTGGAAGACCTGTGCTAGACTCAGATATGCCAGTAATTATCTGTGTGACCTTAATTAATTTAATTAACATCTTTGGGTCTTAGTTTCCAGATGATGGTTTTCATACTTTGATAATAGATGCTCAACAAGTACTGTTGAGTGAATGTGTTATTAGAATTTAAAATCTCCTGTGCTGCCAAAATTCTATTTGGTAATGATCCAAACCTGTAGAGTCTTTCTTATTTGTTCTCTCTCTTCCTATTCT
>NW_007732361.1:61843-63799 GCF_000696425.1 Galeopterus variegatus | reverse complement strand
GGGTAATTTATAAAGGACAGGCATTCATTTAGCTTATAATTCTGGGATGGCTGCATTAGGCATGGGCCTCAGGCTGCTTCAGCTCATGGTGAAAAAAGCAGGCAGCCAGTGGGTGCAAGATCATGAGACAAGAGGAAGCAAGAGAGAGAGAGGGGAGGTGCCAGGCTCCCTTAAACAACCAGCTCTTGTGGGAACTAACAGAGTGAGAAATCTCTCATTTCCACCCCCCACCCACCCCAGGGAGGGTATTAACCTATTCATGAGAGATCTGCCTCTCATGACCTAAACAGCTCCAAATACTGCCTCATTGGGGATTTGATTTTGACATGAACTTTGGGGGAGACATCATATTCAAACTCTATCACTGCCATCATCTCTCTCCAAGATTATGTCAACTGTTGTCAAACCATTTTCCTACTTCTGATATTTTCCCTTTGTTTGTGTCTTCTTCACAATGCACTAAGAGTGATGTTTTTAAACGCACTTTGATTGTTCACTTCCAAGTCTAAGGATTCTCTATTGCACTTACCAAAATGTGCCTGTTTTTTGCCATGGCTTAGAACTGACTCCCCAAAGCAATTTACAGATTCAGTGCAATCCCCATCAAAGTACCAATGACATTCTTCACAGAAATGGAAAAAACAATCTTGACATTCATATGTGACAATAAAAGACCCCAAATAGCCAAAGCAATCCTGAGTTAAAAAAAAAAAGCCAGAGGCATAACACTACCTGACTTCAAATTATACTACAAAGCTATAGTAACCAAAACAGCATGGTACTGGCATAAAAATAGACACTAGGACCAGTGAAGCAGAATAGAGAACCCAGAAATAACCCCTCAGGCTTACAGCCATCTGATATTTGACAAAGGCAACAAAAACATACATTGGGGCAAAGACTGTCTCTTCAGTAAGTGATGCTGGGAAAGCTGGATATCCAAATGCAGAAGAATGAAACTAGACATGTACTTCTCATTGTACACTAAAAAGCAACTCAAAACGGATTAAAGACTTAAATATAAGACCTGAAACTGTAAAATTACTAAGGGAAAATATAGGTGAAACACTTCAGGAATTAGGACTGGGCACGGACTTTATGAACATGAGCCCAAAAGCACAAGCAATCAAAGAAAAAAATAAACAAATGGGACTATATCAAACTCAAAAGTGTTTGCACAGCAAAGGAAACAATCAACAGAGTGAAACAGCAACCTACAGAATGGGAGAAAATTTTTGCTATGCATCCAACAAGGATTAATATCCACAATAGACAAGGAACTCGAGCAATTACACAGTAAAAAAACAAGTAACCCCATTAAAAAATGGGCAAAGAAACTTAATAGACTTTTCAAAGGAAGACACACAAATGGTCAACAGGTGCATGAAAAAATGCTCAATATCACTAGTCATCAGGGAAATGCAAATTAAAAGCACATTGAGATACCACCTCACCCCAATTAAACTAGCTATAATCAAAAAGATGGTGAATAGCAAATGCTGGTGAGGGTGTGGAGAGAAGGGAACACTCCTACATTGTTGGTGAGACTATAAATTAGTACAACCACTATGGAAAACAGTGTGGAGGTTTCTCAAACAACTACAGATAGAGCTATCATACAATTCAGCAATCCCACTTCTGGATATATCACCGAAGGAATAGAAATCATCATGTTGAAGGAATACCTGCACTCTCATGTTCATCACAGCTCTGTTTACAATAGCCAAGATATGGAACCAGCCTAAATGTCCATCGATGGACAATTGGATAAAGAAAATGTGGTATATATACACCATGGAATACTGCTCTGCCATAAAAAATAATGAAATTCTCCCATTTGCAACAATATGGATGAGGCTGGAGAAACTTTTGATGAGTGAAATAAGCAAAGCACAGAGGGATAAATACCACATGTGCTCACTCATAAGTGGGAGCTAAGAGAGAAAGAAGGAAGGA
>NW_007732361.1:51461-60843 GCF_000696425.1 Galeopterus variegatus | reverse complement strand
TGCAGAGGGAGAGAACATACCTAGGGATACAAAGTGGAGTGGGGAAAGGGGGATGGGGAAGGAGGTTGGGGATAACTGGGTGGGGAACATGGGGTATAATCACAATTTGTGGTAATGGGCATGGTGCCAGTATGGATCTGTCCATCACATCATAGGGCATGAGTNCTACAAAGCTATAGTAACCAAAACAGCATGGTACTGGCATAAAAATAGACACTAGGACCAGTGAAGCAGAATAGAGAACCCAGAAATAACCCCTCAGGCTTACAGCCATCTGATATTTGACAAAGGCAACAAAAACATACATTGGGGCAAAGACTGTCTCTTCAGTAAGTGATGCTGGGAAAGCTGGATATCCAAATGCAGAAGAATGAAACTAGACATGTACTTCTCATTGTACACTAAAAAGCAACTCAAAACCTCTGTATCACTGTGAATTTGAAAGCATTTAAAACATCTATGTAGTAATGTAGGTCACCTAACATTTAGAGGGAAATTATACTGAAATATATTGTACAAAATTTCTCAAACTCTCTTTCTCATTTACTTACCACAGCCATTCACTGGAACAGAAACAGACAAATGTCACTTTTTTTTTCATATCTCAAATAGCATAGACTACTTCTCAAATAACAATAAAAGATTTAATGAGATTATAATGATTCAGTTATTGATATAAGGGAAGGCAATTATGTTATACAATTTTTATACACAGTAAACTTTTCAAGATCAAGCCAAGATATGGAACCAGCCTAAATGTCCATCGATGGACAATTGGATAAAGAAAATGTGGTATATATACACCATGGAATACTGCTCTGCCATAAAAAATAATGAAATTCTCCCATTTGCAACAACATGGATGAGGCTGGAGAAACTTATGATGAGTGAAATAAGCAAAGCACAGAGGGATAAATACCACATGTGCTCACTCATAAGTGGGAGCTAAGAGAGAAAGAAGGAAGGAAAGAAAGACCGCAGTGGTGCATTGGACTTACAGAGGGAGAGAACATACCTAGGGATACAAAGTGGAGTAGGGAAAGGGGGATGGGGAAGGAGGTTGGGGATAACTGGGTGGGGAACATGGGGTATAATCATAATTTGTGGTAATGGGCATGGTGCCAGTATGGATCTGTCCATCACATCATAGGGCATGAGTGGTGACAATTAGTTTGTACTCCATGAATATTCATAAGCAATTAGAAAAAATAGAAAAAAAATAACTGACTCCAGTTTTACTTCTTAGCTTCGTTTTCTCACTACTTCTTTCCCCTTTGAACACTTTTAATCTCTTGGGTATTTTTTTGAAGGTGCTTTTCACCTCTGGGTCTTTG
This sequence comes from Galeopterus variegatus, assembly GCF_000696425.1. Classification (NCBI taxonomy): domain Eukaryota; kingdom Metazoa; phylum Chordata; class Mammalia; order Dermoptera; family Cynocephalidae; genus Galeopterus; species Galeopterus variegatus. The sequence goes on along the minus strand of NW_007732361.1, from coordinate 59,509 downwards.
CCCAAAACATTCCTTATGCTTAGGACACTAGTCTCCCCTTCCTCCCAAGCTGTTCTTCCTACTCGTTCTTCAGATTGTACCTTCCAAGTTACTTTTTCTAAGAGGGCTTTGCTGACATCTTGCATTTGGTGCTAGGTCTCCCTCCTTTGTGTTCCTATGACACTCTGTTACTCACCCATCTCAGTAGGTTTTCCATTATAATGTAATGTCCTATTTCTTTGTAACTTTCCCTAGACTGTGAGTTGTGCTGTACTGAGGGACAGAAACTACAGCTGCCTTGACCACAGTTGCATCATCAGTTCATAGAAAAATGCCTGGCACATTATATATGTTCAATAAATGTTTGTTAAGCAGATTAATAGGTGCAATAAACAAGAGAATGTAGTTAGGATCTTTCACTCTTTTTCTATAGAACATGGAGGTGAGTTTGTTACTATGCACTGTTTGCAATTGTGCACCTCTATCGGATGGAAAATGTGTCTCATTTTATTATTATCATTATTTTTAATTGACACATAATAATCATACATATTTATGCGGTACATAGTTGGATACATGTATACAATGTGTAATGATGAAATCAGTGTAAATACCTCAAATACTTGTCTTTTCTTTGTGTAGGGATATTCAAAATTCTCCCTTCTAGCTATATGAAATTATACAATAAATTGCTGTTAACTACAGTCACCTTACAGTGCTATAGAACACTAGAACATATCCCTCCTATCTAGCAGTAATTCTGTATATGTTGGCAAACCTCTCCCTATCCCTCCCCCACCACCCTTCCCATAAAATGTGTTTTATTTGTACATAGAAAATGGGGCAATGGGGGTTTACTTTATAGCATAAATACGCACTTTATCATCAGTAGAATAAAAGAGAGAAAATAGAAATATGTGTGTATTAACAGATTCTGACAAACGAATGATTTCTTTCTTCCTAATTACCATGTATACTAAGCTAAAAATGGTATGTCCTTGATTATCCTTGCATACCTTAAATTGTATTAATAGGTTCTCTGGAGTGCCAAATTAAGAGTATTATGCTTTTCTGGGCATAAAAATCCACTTTCTGATAATGAACTAACTATGAGACATTAGTATCTGTAGGGAAAAATATTTGGAAAAAAATAAATCAGACATTAAACCAAAACTTACTTTTCTTTCGTTTAGTATTTTCAGAGAATAAACTCAAAGGTCATTGTTTCAGATGGCATATGTATATGTGTTCACTGCATGATACAGAAATCCATGTGAGGATGGGATGGAGCGATGCTTAAATTATAGTACAGTTTAGTAAACTATGTTTTCTCTTCCCATAGATATTTCTGGATTGTTTGGTTCTCAGACTTATATTTTTAAGGCAGAGACAAAATGATTGTCTGATGCGTTAGATGCAGGAGTAAGAGAGAGAAATCAGTCAAGGATATCTGTAAATTCTGGCCTGAGCAACTGGCCAGATGGCATTGCTATCAAGTGGGAGAGGCAAGACTGAAGATAAAATAGGTTTTGGAGAAAAGATCAGAAGAGATTCAGCTGCAGATATGTTAAGTTTGACATTTTTATTAGACACACGGAATGGAAATGGTGAGTAGGTAGATGAGTCTGGACTTGGAAGAAAGAAGTCTATTCTGGAGGTACATGTTTGAGACTCACTGGCATGCAGGTGGTACTTAAAGCTGTGAGACTAGATAAGGTCACCAAGGGAGTGAGCGTTGATAGAGAAGGGAAGAGGGACAAGGACTGATCTCTGGAGCTCTCCAATGTTAAAGGTTGGAGAAGAGGAGGAGCCAGCAAAGGAAAATGAAAGAGCACCGGGAGAGAGTGGCATCCAGGAGGTCAAGTGAAAAAACTAGATCAGCTGTGCTAAATATTGTTGTAGACCCAAGGGATGAGGACTGAGACTGACCATTAGATTCAGCAACATGGAGGTTACTGTTGACCTTGAGAAGAACGGGAGAGGGCAGAACAAGATCCTGAATGACATAGGTTTAAGGGAGACTGAAAGGAGGGGGATTGTTGACCACAGCTATAGACGACTCTCTATAATCCATGTATCACATATTTCAGATACTTTTTGACCTAGTTCTGAATGATCTTTTTTTGGTTCTTTACAGATTACAAATTCCATGAAACTAGAGTCATTTTTCCTTCAGTAATAAAAAAGAATTCCCAGTAATGAATAAACAATGTACATGAGCAACTGTGAGGAAGCATATGGACTTTAATGAGTGTTAAGAGTACTGCAACCCACCTACAAGCTTGCTGGTTACAATGATCTTATTTTAAATGGTATTTGCCGTGAACATATCAGCAGAAAAAAAATGCCAAGTGTCTTCTTGAAGGTTATATAGATCTCTCACTTTCCCTAGTCTATTTCCATTGAAATCTGGTAACTAACTGATCTGTTCTTTGTCAGTTCAGCTCTGTTGAGGCTTTCTACGTTAAAGAAAAGGTTCCTTTTTGCTTATTGGATCTAGAGAGGACAATAAGAATTGTTACAGGAATGAAAAAATGCTGAGTTTTCATTAGCTGTTGTAGCAGTTCTGAAATAAACACACATATTTGTTAGCCAATCCTGTGTTCTATGATCATAGAGTTAAAAGATTCTATCTGACACAGAACTGGGACTTAATTCTTAGGATATGGTTCTAGGTGCCCATTATAGCTGTAATTAACTGCCCAGATTGAATGGTCTAAATGGAGTGAAATTAGTCTGCAGCCCTCATTTCCATTTCTCAGGGTCTTTGGAAGAAAACTAAACCCAGGAGTGCCCATGGGCATAGCAATTTTGTCTTTCCATCATGTGTGTTCAGTCTGTTTAATGGGCTATCTTGTTACACCCATTCCACGCTAGAATGGGAGCCTGGTTCACTTATTCTCAAGAAAAGGATCCTTACAAAGAAATAGAAATATTAAGTCCTTCTCTTTCTCCAGGTCACTGCTACTCTGATTAAAAGCCCGAGAACTTAAAGATACCTCTAATGAAGACCTTATTACATGAATTGATCCTTCTTTGTTTCAAGGTCTCTTTTGTTACAGAATTCATAATCAAAATTTCACATAGATACATGTATAGGTCAGAATACAGTATGTTAAGGGCTACAATAGAGCTTGCATGTGAAAATATGGAAGCATAGAGGAGGTGACAATCTGCTTTTGGATATTTGAACTAAATATTAAAGCAAGATTAGGAGTTTACCAGGTGGACAAGAGCACATCTGCCAATAGGAACCCTGCAGGTAGACATAAGTATATGTGCTTGAGTAATGTCAAATGTTCAATGTGACTGAAATACTGGGTGTGTAGGATGAATGTGTCCGTCAGTGAGATTCATGGTTTTATTGCAGGATTAATACTGAACAAGACTAATCTGGTCAAGAGTTGTGTTGTCAATTCATGAAATTTTATCTCTTCTTCTCAAATAAATATTAGTCATTTGCTTAGCAGGAGACCAATTTTGAGCATCAATTTGTAAAGAAGAAAGAATTCATATGAACTGTGGGTCAGGCAAGAATGGAGGACACCATGCCTGAAACTTGAGAGTTGAGACCCTACTTGTCATATTTTGTAAGGATGGCATCCTTTTGGTCATGATGGCAGCTGGCATCTGCTGCTGTAGTTTGCTATTAGGCTTCTACCTCCATGCCTCTCTGATAACAACTACATGTATAATTTAAATAGGAAGAGTGCTGAATGACCTTTCTATGACACCCTTAGCTCAGTTCTAGTGGGAAAAGCTGTGGGTACAGTGGTGTGTCTCTGAGCCACCAGCCCTTCCCACAGACCATCTAACTTTAACTCCACCAGGATAGGCTCCCTAATGGCAGAACTGACTGTTCCTCTGACCTGGCTCTGTCTTTCATACTCACACAGCACATCTCCTTTCCTTTGTAGTCAGAAAGCTGGTGGGAATATAGTTCCAAGGTTAAGAAATATTTGATTCAATTTTCTTCTTGTCTCCTAGGGAAGAATTTGCCATCTCCCAAATTAACCTGCCATACCTTACCCTAACTTCTGAACTTCTATTACTAAAACTTATATTTTGGAGTAATAATTAAATTGTATTATAGATGGGTTGGACAAAAACTAGTAATAAATAAGGGAACTGTCTCCTTTGCCTATATTTCTGGAGGACATCTTATTTTTAAAATATTTGTTAGCTTTCTGGGAAATGAGTCAGTCAATATGACTGACTTGGAATGTAACTTTTATCTCTGGTTTAAAATTCATAATATAATTAGGTCACGGTTTCCTATGTTGATATTTGCTCCACAGTAATTCTGATAGCTGATAGTTTAATTGAATTTTCATGTGTCAGAAACAGATGCTATAAGCTAACTCTCCTATCAATGTGGAAATGTTAGTCATGCAAATTTAAGGAGAGTGTTCACTCATTGTTCATTCCTGAACTTCAGGGCTATAGCTAATTTAACAATCGACTCATTTAACCACAAACACTGACATTAATCATAGGAGTTGTTGTTTAATTATAAGTGGCCACCAAAAAAGACATTTTGAAAAAGATTCAAGCCAAGAGTGTGATGTAAACTGCTTTTTAAAATTGTTTTCCATAAGCAGAGGATAGAAAATCAAAATGACTATGCTTAACATTAAAAGATTTTAGAATGCCAAAAGTTATTTTGCTCTTTTTCTTGATTAATGTCAGAGCATACTATGCATATTTTTGGTTTAGTGACTGAAATTTGGGGGAAATAGATGCACGTATCACAAAGACCTAAAATAACATTATCATAAATTCTATTATAACATACAAAACACCTAGAATTTACAGTAATTGCATACAAACTTATAAATAATGAAAGAGACTTAATCACGTTGACCTTGCTCAATCATAAATAACAGGGCTGCCTTAAACATGTTCTAATTGTCCTCTCATTATACAGAAACTTTTCTAATCCTATCCAGTCATGGAAACCTGTGTAAAGAACTAGAGAGCTCCTTTGGGTTATTGAATTTATTTTTGAGAAATTATTTTTCAATTCTACCTTTCTTTTTGTGTTACCCTCTGTCCTTTGCCCACTTATCTTCCTCTGCAATCTATACCTTATTGATAATAAGTGATCCTCCAAATATCCCTTGCAGAAGCTTTGCAGGTCTTATGAGTGTCTTACCCAGGACATTCTCTTTCTTTACACAATGGCATACACACAAGTGCAAAATCTCCAAGTTGAATTTGCCACTGCTGTGCAGGCAATTATGTGAATGATTTTCCTCTTCAATGTTGTTAAATAATGCATTTGGAGAAACAGGATGTATAACTGATGTGAAGATTATATCTACTTAATAAAATAAAACTACGTGGGTTCGGAGGACATAGCATCATATTAGAGACTTAGTAAAATTCTACTGCATTACTTATACAATAAGAAGAACAAATGTGTGAAGAAAGAGCAAAATGCAAACAAACGTGGGTAGAAAAGGGCACTCCCTTAGTTTCCAAACACTTGGAAGATATGACCAGATCTTCAGGAACATATGACCAGAATATGCCAGATAGAGAAGATTTTTTTCTTAAAGTTGTACATATAGTGTGAATACAAACACACACACACATGTGTGTGTGTAAATGAAACCCTAGATGTTAAAAAGGACTTAAAATACAGTAAAATATTGACAGTAAATTTTTTTGTAGACCTGTAAGACAATAGGCATTTAAAAAGTTTTTTCTATTTTAAATATTTTCTGAATATGATTATATCACTTTAGAATGATAAATAAAATTTAAAAACATAGGATGTTTTTAAAACCATGGCAATGCATCCATGATGATCTGCATATAGAACACACTTGTACATCTAGACTAGTTTGAACTAAATTACACCGTATGTATATTTCATTCCAACAATATGGACATTAGAAGTCAGAAACTACTTGCTCTGGTCTCCACACCTATGCTCTGGCAGAGGAGTCACTACTAATTAATTACTAACCTACCGTTTGTTTGTTGCATGTAGCATACTATGGGAGTGGATGGTAAAGAAAGCAATGGCACGATTATCATAAGAGATTGCTGTTCTGGTGTTAATGGTCAGCATTTTTCATCCATGTGACTTGGACATGAATAAGTAATGGACACAGATGTATTGTTTTTCACTCTCCATGACTTTGTTGTGAGCTTGCCATTTTTATGAGTGGAATAAATTGATAAGTGACTGGAATAGAAGCTGCAGAATGAACAATGAGAGCTGCGTCCCCATTAGTTTTACCTGTTTTTCCTGCCAGTTTATAAGTTTTGTCCTGTAAAGATTCCCTGGACTTATTACTAGCCACTGAACAAATACTCTGGTTAACAGCGAAATTCATCAATAGGCAAATGGAAAACAAATCAGCTTAGCAATAAAGTTGAAAAATAATCATAGCCTCATAGAGGAAACCTGCAAGGTGACTTTACAGTAAGAGTGATAGCAAAATTGCTCGGATGTGACTCGAATGTACACTGCAAATGACTGTCATGGGGCTGTACTACAGAATACCAAATGACAGTGATGTGATTGCTGTGCAAAAACATATTTGTGCTTTCCAGTTAGAGACAAGAATGCCAAGAGCTTTCTGAAAGTATAACCTCAGAATATCCTGTCATGTGCTGCGTCAGGGTGCAAGCAGTGTTCCTGCCCTTTATGAATTCACATTATATAAACAGAGAGTAAACCTCATCTTATTTCCAAGAGCCTTCTGCATGTTTGGTGAAGATGATAAAAAAAAAAAAAAGCTAAAGTTTTGCATGCATTCTATGTGCCAGGCATTGTGTTAGTGATTTTAACATTGCCTTGTTTACTGACCACAAATCCTTGTGAACTCTTTGGCACTTGCCCAGTTGTCTCATTGTCTAGGGACTGATTTCCTGTTACAAACACATGATTGATGCTAAATTATTTGATTGATAGGCCTGACCTTCTGGATTTCCTTGGTTCTTATTTTTCACATGATTTCCCTGTGCTGTACTTAATACTCCCAGGTTATATATAATAATAATTGGAAATACTTTTCAGATACTTACTGTGTGTCAGGCACTATTCTATTTAGGTGTATATATATATGTATGTAAGTATGTATGTATCTTATCTATCTTTCAATGCCTTTCACCCAAAGACCACAAGAACACCAGAAGTTGGCGAAGTTGAGTTTATTATTAGTTGTTGAGAGGGAAAACATACATCATGGGGAACTGTGGTGGTGTCTCAGGAATGATGTATTAGAAAGAAGCTAATAAAGGATATAGCATTTAATTGAGCGATTTTGGGGGAAAGTCTAAGGAAGCAGGAATTTGCTTTATATTGGATGCTGTCAAAAGGCAAGGACAATTTTATGATCAAGTATTTTATTTAATCTTATCTATGGGTAGGGGAGATTAGAACTAGGATGGAGCTATAATTGATAAAGAGGTAGCAGCTACTCATTTTAGCCAAGAGAGAGGGACATTTGGCATTTTATGGCTGTACAGTGACCTTGTTTTTATCTGTTCTTAGTCAAAGTTATTAAGTAGCTTTGCTTTACCTTTATCATGGTCTCAGAGCAACCTGGTCTGACTTTGGTTTTCTGTAAGATTTCTTATGTTTAAGACAGAATAGCATGGCCTAACTGTGAGTGCTGGGTCAGCTTTCCAATGTCATGGCTGCTTTTTTTATTATCTATTTATCTATGTAAATATCTACCAATAGTCTATCTATCTGTCTTCATTCAATAATCACATCAACTCTACAGTATAGGTATTAAAGTTAACCCCATTTTACTGATGATAAAACTGAGGAACTAAGAGGAGTAAATTGACCAGTATCTTAGAGCTAATCAATGAAGGACTTGGAATTCAAACTATTAGCCTGACTCTATAGTCCATGCTATTCATCACTACACTGCACTGATTGACAGTAAGCCAATCTATTAAGTGATCCATTTTTCCATCACAGATAGCACAGGGCCTTTTATAATGATCTTCTACACTGTTGCCCCAGTCAAGGAATGATAATGCATTAAGCTAGTTAAGAGGGGAGCGTCCTGTGAATGCAGCCTGATGGACAGAGATTTTTA
>NW_007732361.1:49851-50811 GCF_000696425.1 Galeopterus variegatus | reverse complement strand
GCCAATCTATTAAGTGATCCATTTTTCCATCACAGATAGCACAGGGCCTTTTATAATGATCTTCTACACTGTTGCCCCAGTCAAGGAATGATAATGCATTAAGCTAGTTAAGAGGGGAGCGTCCTGTGAATGCAGCCTGATGGACAGAGATTTTTATGAAGGAGAGAGTTCAGAGAATTTAAATTGCCTCATGAAGATAGACACCTAATTCACCCACACTTAGGTCTGAGTGGGCTGAACAACTCATGTAGATGGTGTAGGCAACAGAGATCCGAAGAGAGAGCTGTGCCAGCCTGTGCTTCCTGCCTCCTGGAAGGAGAGGAGTGTTGGGAAACAGGAAAAGAAATGCAATCACTCTGGCCATGAAGGAGAAAGAATGTGAAGACAGCATGAAAAAGTGGGGCAGGGAGGAAAAGCAGAGGGGACCTGGAATGAGAAAAGCAGGCTCTAGTACTTCCTTTATTCCCTTAGGTTTCTAAGAGTGGGAGAGGCCCCTTAGTGCAGAAGCAGGGAAGAAGAGAGATTGCCAGAGCATCCCCTGTATTCTGTTATTGCTTTGGCCCATGGAGGTATCTGCCCAATAGAGGCTGATTACTATGTTTCTATATAAGGTTCTTCCTCCTGTAAACATGGGCATGCCTGCTGGAAGCTAACATCAGGAAAGACAACATCACATGCATGACGTCTGCCCTCAGCCTTGCTCTACAAAACAAAACAAACCAAAACCTCTTCTTTTAACATATGAACATTCAGTCTATCAAATTAGATAAAATGGAAAGTCAAAACTTGAAGAAACAGCCAGAATCCTAATTAAGTTGAAATCAGTAACACAGAGCACAAGTTGATGACAACTTTGGACTTATTTTATTGTCTGTCTTTCTTTTCTTCATTCATCACCTATCTATTGAGAGTCTACTGCGTTTCCGGCATGGTGCCAGGTACGGGGACACAATGATTAAT
>NW_007732361.1:35019-49211 GCF_000696425.1 Galeopterus variegatus | reverse complement strand
AGCAGAGCAGCCTGAGTCTTAACTGTATTCTGGGAGTTTTAATGTGTTAGATTTCCACAAATTAGGCTGCTATGTGGTAGCCAGCTTGTCTACTTAGGAAGAAAAATAATTTGAATTTTGAGTTGCTGTTTTTCCACACTGGGTCATTGATGCTCCTTGAAGCTTGGCTCTCTGTGGCTTCCCTAGGATTCCTGCATGATTAGGTAGATTGGACTCGCATGTTCTCATCTTTCTCTGCTTTTGCTTTCTGCCCCCCTTTTTATGATTTAGGAGCTGATCTCAGTTGGGTCAATACTTGATCAGGTGCCTAGTGGAATGCTGTTGCTCAATAAATGAGAATAAGATATCGTCAAAGTAAAGAAACCTCTGAACCCAGATGAATAGCACTTCCTAAGTGCTGCCTATCAGAGTTCACTCTCTTCTTCCTTTTGAACTCTCCCTGAGGGAGGATGGATTAGCTGACAGGTCCCAACCTTTCCCACCTGAATTGAATCTTCTAAATGGCCACATAAAGAAATTCCTCCAAGCCTCCAGAAATGGTCAATAAATCCAGCCACAAAAGAGTATTCAGGGATTTTGTTTCCTAATCTAAAGAAAGTGGAGGAAAAAAATCTCTCTGATACTATCACTCTTTTAGCTTTAATTTCTCATTACAGAGATATTTTTAAAAGTCTGAAGAAAGCTTTCAATAGCCCTGACATCATGTGAATACAAGCTATTGTGCTGCTAAAGTGTCTGTTCATGTCAGAAAACATGAGGTATGGGTGCATTTGTCCTGCTGATCCACTTTAGATAGCTTTTCATTGTCTCTAAGCAAACTTTCATCACAGACCTTTTACTTTCTTCTACTCAGTTGAGTTGCAGAGCAGTTAGGCTTAAAGTGTATCTTGTTTTTTGATTAAAAAAATGAGTCATCTGCCTCAGTTTTAATTTGCTTTTTTTCTAAATTCATAGTTACCTATAGGATTGGCATATGGGAAATGCTGAAGAACACCACCTCCTGGAGTTGAATTGTCAGACTTCTGAGAAAATACCTTACACCCCAGTAAAACGAAAGAAAGCAAAAAACCAACCAAAACAAACAAATGAACAAAAAANTAAGCAGCATGTAGACTGACCTCATGAATAGGATCCTATAAGATATAGGTCCAAGATTTTCTGGCCAAGTATTTACTGGTCCTCAAATCTCAGATTGGGTAGTTAACATTCTCAGTGATTTCTTTTGGAATATTAATAAATCATTTGCAATATGTCTACCTTCCACATTAGAAATTAAGGAGGAAGACAGGACTCAAATGCTGGAAGGGCAAAGAGGGCTCTTAGAAAGGAAGTAGGAAGGTACCAAAACGGCCAAGTATTTACTGGTCCTCAAATCTCAGATTGGGTAGTTACCATTCTCAGTGATTTCTTTTGGAATATTAATAAATCATTTGCAATACGTCTACCTTCCACATTAGAAATTAAGGAGGAAGACAGGACTCAAATGCTGGAAGGGCAAAGAGGGCTCTTAGAAAGGAAGTAGGAAGGTACCAAAAATCACACATATCTAGACCCACAGTTATCCTGACATTGTGCCTGAATTGCCCCTTCTTGCTCAAGGATCCTGACTCAATAAACTAGCTTTGTCAGAGCGTCCACTAAGCAATGCCAGGATTTCTTGAATGATAATAATATTTACATTTCTTTTATCTACTTTATAAGAAAAGATTTAACATTTATCTATTTCCATTTTGACATGTAAAAATGTATATATTTACAGTGTACATACAATGTGTGGTTTTGATGTGTGTGTACATCGTGAGATTATTACCACGATCAAGCTAGTTAACATATCCATTACATCACATAGTTACCTTTTGTGTTTTTCTTTTTGGTGTGGTAAAAACACTACTCTGTTAACACATTTCAAGTATACAGTATAATATTATTAACTATAGATCTGTTGCACATTGGATCTTAAATTTCTATTTGTAACCTTATACCATAAACAAAAATTAACTCAAAATGAACCAAAGACCTAAACATAAGAACTAAAACTACAAAATTCTTTGAAGAAAATGGGGAAAAAGCTTTATGACATTGAATTTTGTACTGATTTCTTGGATGTAAAATCAAAAGCAGAGTCAACAAAACAAAAAATAGATAAATCAGAGCACATCAAAATTTTTATTTGTAGTAGATCTAAATGTCATCAAAGGGTATTCTTTCATATGTGAGACTGATGAAAATCTAGGGTTTATGTCTTGCAAAAATGAGTAGCTTTACTTACAGATTTTCTCCTATGTTAATAGCACAATGGGAAAATAAATTTGACCTGCACTGGTTCTTACAAGTCTTATTGTTGACTAAGATAATGCCCTCTCAGCACTACAAGGTTGGGCTATCATTGCATTTTTTGGTTGCTTTTGGTTGCATACCACAGAAACCCATTTTGGATAACTTAAACATAGAAGCTTTTTACAGGAAGTGTATGAGTTGATGCATAAAACCAAAGGAACATTTGTGGAACCACATTTAGAAGGGTTTGGAAACCTAGGAGCTCTTAAAAAATCCAGGTAGAAAGAGTTAATCACAGTCACAGTAGATAACACTGCAGGCTGAGTCAGCTCTAACCATCTTTTCAATTCTTTTGTCACTACACTCAATGTCTTATTGACCAAGCTTGAATCATGAATCCCCAGCCTCAAGAAAGAAATGATATTTAGATTTTTTATTTATGGTCCTTCAAGGCTGCATAGAGTTAAAGAGCCAATTCTACCACAGGAAATAGGAAGTGCTTTTTCCAGAGAAAGTGATCATGCCTTGCAGCAAACAAACTAGCAAACCCAGGTCCGCATACTGTGAATTGGCAATTAGCACCCGTTTGCCTTGGAAAAACTGTGGTTCAAAAATTAGATCCAAAAGGAACCTAAAGGGTGATAAAACTACTATTTATTTTTTTATTTTATTATTTTTATTTGTACTTATTTATGGGGTACAGAGTTGACTATCAGTATTTTTGTACAGTATATGATGATCAAATCAATATTATTAGCATGTCCATCAGTACAAATCATAATTACTTTTTGTACCACTTACCCAATTACTCTCTATTCTCCCTCCCCTTCCCCCTTTCCCACCTCTAGTTACTATAGTTCTGTTCTCTCCTTCTGAAAGTTCAATGCTTTATTATGGTCTTTCTTTATTTCTTAGCTCCCAATTATGAGTGAGGACATGAGGTATTTCTCTTTTGGTGCCTGGCTTATTTTATTTAACATAATTTTCTCCAAGCTCATCCATGTTACTGTGAATGGCAGAATTTTGTCCTTTTTTATGGCTGAGTAATATTCCATTGTGTATATATACCACATTTTCCTTATCTAGTAGCCCATCAATGGACATTTAGGTTGGTTCTGTATCTTGGCTATTGTAAATGGAGCTGCAATGAACTTGGGAGTGCAGGTATCCCTCTGACATGATGATTTTCATTCCATTGGGTATATACCCAGAAGTGGGATTGCTGGATTGTATAGTAGTACTGTCTGTAGTTGAGAAACCTCCATGCTGTTTTCCATAATGGCTATACTAATTTACAGTGCCAACAACAGTGTAGAAGAGTTCCCTTTTCCACACATCCTCTCCACATCCTCTCAGTCTTTTGGATAATAGCCAGCATTTGTTATTCTCAGTCTTTTGGATAATAGCCATCCTAGCTGGGGTGAAATGATATCTCAATGTGGTTTAGCATCCTCTCAGTCTTTTGGATAATAGCCATCCTAGCTGGGGTGAAATGATATCTCAATGTGGTTTAGATTTGCATTTCCCTGATGCTTAATGATGTTGAACATTTTTTCAAGTACCTGTTGGCCATTTGTATGTCTTCCTTTGAAAAATGTCTATTCATCTCCTTTGCCCATTTTTAGTTGGATTATTTGTTTTTTTACTGTGTAGTTGTTTGAGCTCCTTGTATATTCTGGATATTAATCTCTTGTTGGATGTGTGGTTTGCAAATATTTTCTCCTCTTCAGAAAGTTGTCTTTTCACCCTGTTGATTATTTCCTTTGCTGTGTAGAATCTTTTTAGCTTGATATAATCCCATTTGTTTATTTCCTTCTTCTGTTACTTGTGCCTTTGGGGTCTTATTCATATAGTCTTTGCCCAGTCCTACTTCCTGAAGTGTTTCCCCTATGTTTTCTTCTAGTAGGTCTTTAGTTTCAGGTCTTATACTTAATTCTTTAATCCATTTTGAGTTGATTTTGGTTTATGGCATGAGGATTGAGTCTAGTTTTATTCTTCTGCACATGGATATCCAGTTTTCCCAGCACCATTTACTGAAGAGCCTGTCTTTTCCCCAATGTATGTTCTTTGGCACCTTTGCCAAAGATCAGTGTCTGTAAGTACCTGGGTCAATTTCTGGGTCCTCTATTCTGTTCCATTGGTCCATGTGTCTGTAAAACTACTATTGAAGTCACTATTTCTCTACCTGAATTGTATTGCTATGTTAATCCTCTTGAGCCATATTGCAATACTTAAGGCTATTGGAATTAAAAAAGAAAAACTCGTTTCTCATTACAGAACACTCATTTAGTCTTTAATTATGTTTGACTGTCCTGTTTCAGGTTTATGGTTGTATTTGTCAAACAAAAATGTGATGACTTCCAAGTGTATATTAGGAATTTGGAAATTTGGAACTCTGGAACATAGCCTGATGGCATCAGATCTCTCTCTGTCTGTCTGTCTGTCTGTCTGTCTTTCTCCTCTTCTTTCACTTCTCCTGTCCCCCCACTTCTTAAGCCAAAGCCTTAACTATATTTTCTATAGAAAAATGAATGATTTCCCAAAGATTCTTTATCTTGATCATTGTCTGCTACTCCCTGGCTCCTGCTTCATATATAGTAAGGTGATGGCATAACTTTGCAACCCTTGCATAACCTATTGTATTGTTATCCTACCAATATTTTTGCTAGCCCATCTGCACTTATCATCACAATTATACTAATAGCTAACATACTCATAATACGTTTTCAAGCATGCTTTCTCAATTAATTCTTATTAACAATTTGGGAAGATAGATGTTTATCATTCCATTTTACAGGTGAGGAAAATGAGGCTCAAATTGGTCATATCATTAATGAAAATCACAGAAAAAGTCAAGTAAATAGTCTTCTACCTCCAAAATCTAACAAGAAGCACTTGTTGAGGCCAGGATCATCCTTTTACCGCTTTATTGTTACTTAAAAAAAAAAGTTAAATACCATTTAGCACAATACTGGATATAAAGACACTTAATAAATTCAGAGTGCAGAACAAGTTTTCTTCTTTTCTAATATTTTTCTCACTCATTCACTTTTTTCTTCATTCTTCTTATCTCTTGCTCTGCTTTTAGTCAATCTCTCTCATCTCAAGATTATTTCCAAGTTTGCTCACGTATTTTAAGTACTAAAAGACACAATGCCATCTATATTTGTGTAGCATTTTGTTATTTATAAAGAAAGTTTACATATATTGGCTCATCTGATTTCATCTAATTCTCTCATTTTATGAAGTATTTGTTATAATTCTGTTTTCAGGTGAGGAAACAGACTCAGAGAGCTCACATTTCTCCTTTTAACTTCACATAGCTAGTGACACATGGGACAAGTTGTAGAACTGAGATTTGAATCAGATGCTTTTCAGACTCTGCACTCTGTTCTTTTTCTGAGGCTCATGTCATCTCTCATCAGCCCAATAAAAAGCACAACATGATAGGACAGAAACTACAGACTTTGCAGGCTCCTTATCCTGTCCCCTAGCTCTATGCCATCTAGCCATGTTTTCATTGGGAAATTATCAAACTGTATGATGGTAATAATGAACGGAAGAGAAATAATTTTTTCATGTCCCCCCAAAAATAATATTATTGTCTAGATGTTTCCTACAATATTATATTTTCTTAGCTTAATTTTTTTTGGAGCAGTGCTTTTCACGGAAGAGAAATAATTTTTTCATGTCCCCCCAAAAATAATATTATTGCCTAGATGTTTCCTACAATATTATATTTTCTTAGCTTAATTTTTTTTGGAGCAGTGCTTTTCACCATGAAAATGCAGTCTAACATTTTTTTAGCACTTAATTTGATTCAGATTTGCTTTGCTGAGGACTTTCTGCAAATGGAATGCCTGTCTGAGAATAAATGAGTTTTCTAACACTTGGAAAAGTCAGACAATGGATAGACACCCACTTAGTAGTGTTATAGAATGGAGTCATTTTTCCTGCTTGGAGTTAGGTTTGATTAGACCAAAGATTTCTTCCGACTATAAGATTTACTGAGGTTGTGTTCGACAAGTTACGTACTGCTTAGAAAAATAAAATTGATAAAGAGAATGAGTATGCTGTAGGTAGTGAAAAAGATCTTTTTTATTAAGAAAAGATTTAATTTGGTTACCGTAATCTATATGGAGTGGCTATCTCAGCATAAAGAACAAGAATTTTGGAGTGAAATGGACATTACTCCAGTCATTTTGGTGGCTCTATGACCCTGGGAAATCACTTAACCTCTCTGAGCCTTGGTTTCTCATCTATTAGGTGGAAGGGGTGGTAATATGTCTTTCAGAGTTGTGCAAGTTAGTGATAGTTCTTGCAAAGATCTGATACCTGGCATATACTCATATTAGGTACATGACCACCATAACTGTAAATGACAAATAAAACACAGAAGCCATCCTGTGCATATATCCAGATTTCTCAAGCATTAACTCTTTAATAAAGCTTTCTTTTAATAAAACCAAATTATTCTTAATATCTTTCTGGACACATAGTTAGACAAGGCTGGTCTCATGAGCATGCAACCTGTGCAGCTACATGGAGCACTATGCTCAGAAGGGCTTTGTGCTTGGTTTGATACTCTGCTGTCACCATCCTAAAACTTCTTAAAACTTCATTTTTTGATCTTATATTTTTTAAATGAAGTCCAATGGGACAGTAGAACATGTGTATGAACAGAGGAGTTACACACAACATGCACATCCACTGCTCTTGCTGTCCTGTTTTCATAACATGCTTGCAATCTCATTTTTTAAATGAAGTCCAATGGGACAGTAGAACATGTGTATGAACAGAGGAGCTACACACAACATGCACATCCACTGCTCTTGCTGTCCTGTTTTCATAACATGCTTGCAATCTCCCATGAGCATGGAATTGTGGTGTACCCGTGATGTGTAGATGTTTAGTGAGACTCAAAGTGAGAACAAGGTAAGTGTGTTGCATCTATGACTAAAGAATCAGGGTCACTGACAGCTTTGAGAGACCACACTTTCCCTTCCAACTTGAACTTGCTTTGAAAGAGAAAGGCAATAATGTTCTAAGAAACACAAAGAACAAGAAACTTTATGCTATCCTTTCTTACTCATGTTACTTCCCTATGTTAGCCAACTATTTACACTGAAAATGATGACATAGAAGGAAAAAGATAGGGTAACCCACAGTGACTTTTCCTTTCAGTTCTTCCTTACTCAACGGTAAGCTAAAGGTAGAGAGAATTGACAGAACATGTATGTTTCAAGAAGTGAAATAAAAATAGTTGAGTTCATTTTGTGCAGTGTTTCCAATCTTCTAGAAAGAATGAAATATGCATACATATACAAGCTACAAAATAAAAATTTTGTAACTTAGTGATTCCACCTACAAATTATATACTCATATTTGCAAATTTCATGCTGATACTTTCAGATTTTAATTTATTACTTAGAACATTTAATATCATATTTAAAAACCCCACCATGACAAATATAGAGGAAGACCACAAAAGAAAGGTAAACGCTTTATATTTTAGTAAATTTAAAAACACCACATTTTTTTCTGCTTTTTGAAAAAAGTCCCTGTATCAGTTTTTTGTTGCTTATAACAGAATACCTGAAACTGGGTAATTTATAAAGAAAAGACATTTATTTCTTACAGTTTTGGAGGCTGGAAAGTGCAAGATCAAGGGGACGCATCTGGTGAGAGACTTCTTCTAGGTGGAGACTCTCTGCAGAGTTCTGAGGCTAGTTAAGGTAGATATCACATGGCAAGGAGGAAAGAGTGTTAATGTGCTTACTTGCTCTCTTTAAAAAGCCACCAGTCCCCCTCCCTTGGTAATCCACCAATTTAATAACCCACTAATCCATGAATGGATTAATTCATTCTTGAGGGCATCATCCTCACAATCCCACAATCCAATCACCTTCCAAAGGCCCCATCTCTCAACACTGCCACATTGGAGGTTAAACTTCCACATGAGCTTTGAAGGGGACAAACATTCAGACCATAGCTATCCCCATACTTTCGTTTAAAATTGGGTCCTGCTAATTACATAACCAGTCTTGCAGCTAGAATACATTTCTCAACCTTTCTTATTATTAGATATGGCTATGTGACTGAGTTCCAGCCAGGAGAATGTGAGAGAAAGTGATGCCACTTCTAGATTCATAGAATTATTGCACACTTGAAACTCTTTTCTCTCCACTAATGGCACATCAAAGTTCACGGTCACTTAGGAAAGCATGTTTTAAAGATGATAGATAAATCTATGTGCCTGGATTCCTGAACAACTGTGTGGTAAAGAGTCCTCCAGCTGACCTGGAAGCTCTCTAGACTGTATATATAGTGTGAATAAATGATAAACACTCTCATTTGTATTTTAGCCCATGTACGAGTTTGAGCTTATAATGCTTTTGCTTTTCTTTACACTCTTACACCGTTTTTTGCCCCTCTACTAAGTTGGTAAGTACTACATAAAACCTACTGTTATTTGGTTTTTATATTTCTCTTCTCCCCAGTTAAGATACTTTAGGACTACCTCTAGTGCCTTGACTGTACACCTTTGACACTCTCCCTTCATGTTCACTCCAGCCCAACATCATGCTGATCTGTTATACTGATGACATTTGGTTAATCTGATGTGGTGAGTAGTATGTGACAAGCAGTGTGAATTCCTAGGTAAGGCACCAGAGTGTGAAAGATAAACCTGACAATGTTTCAGGGGCCTGCTCAGGTGTAAAGAAGTCTAGGGCATGTCAGGACATCCTTTTCAAGATAGAGACTACGTTTTCAATCCTGCACCTTCAACCATTAAGAATGAGGGATGGAAGCTTACAGCATTTTTGGATTTTGGAAATAACATATACCACACTTGATAATACTGTTCCAACCCATTTGTAAAGTAACTCAGAACACTGCCAGTTTTGAGTCAGACCTAGAGTAAGAGATAGCTTTTCAACAGAGCAAGAAGATAGTAAAAGCAGCTCTGCCTCTTGGACCATGAGACCTTGTCGACCCAATGGTGCCAAAGGTACTATTTGTCTTGGATGAGAAAGCTGAGTGGAATTTCTGCCAAGTGCTGGGTAGAAGTTGTAGCACAGACTGCTAAAGTTCTCGAACAATCACACACCTTCCACAGCAAAAACTAGTCACTATTCAAAAGGTTGTTCCTGCTGTGCTGTTGATTCTTAACAGAGACTGTATGCTTGACTATGGGACACAAAGTGACTATATCACTGGAGTTGCACATCAAGAGTACTGTCAGACTCAACAAGTCAAAAGTTTGGGAATGCAGAGTAGCAGAATGGAAATGGCACATTAGGGATCAGTCCTGAACAGGTCTCAAGTGCACGGTAATTTACATGAAAAGGTAGCCCAGAATTCCAAGTTACCTACCTCTGTAGCACCAACACCCCTCCCTCAGCTCAGGCTTATTGCCTGGTAGCAGGATCCCCACGGCCTGATGGATAAGCCAAAATCCTGGGCCTTCCACATTATCCCTGTGGGACTTGGGGGCAAAAGGAACTTGTGCAACTCTGTTGATGCTCATGCCACTTGCTGTGCCTTGACTAATAAAGTTCTTAGTCTACGATTCAGGAGTTTCATGTTTTTTGCCTGTATCTGTGAAACAGCAGAAGCAGCAGTCGAATACCAGACCTAACAATATGTATATGTAATGTGTGTCTGTGAATCATATTTGCATATATGTATAATGTGTACCTACATATTTGTACATGTATATAAACAGACATGGTTATGTCTGCATGATTGTGTCACAAGTGAAAACTTTTTGTTTTAGGCTTATTTTCTGTGCATCTACATTAAAATTTATTATTTGCAATCAGAAATAAAGCAACAAATGTGCTTTTAAAACTAAAACTAAAACTAAAATACACACACACACACACACACACACACACACACACACACACACACACACAAAACCTGGGCCTGGTCATGAATAGGTTAGCTTACTATGTTAATGTGAGCTAAAAATAGAGTGTCCTGCACTACGGCCCCACTCAGAGGTGAAAGAAGGGCAATCCTCCCAGCAGGCAGAGCTTTGAAGAGTTATCTGGCCATCAACCTCCTGTGGAGGGTGGTCAGATATAAGGATAATGATACAGAGATTCCTAAGCAGAGGCAAATGGCTTGGCTGGCTGGTCAGCAGCCTGAAGGAGCAATACTGAAAGATAAGAATCAAGGAAGTCTGAGGAAGAGGGGTGTGGATGGACCTACAGGAGTGGACATAAAATGTGTGGATCTTTGTGTCTCATGACACTGTCCATCAGAGAGATTATGGCAGGTAGACTCTGAGGTAGCCCCCAACAATCCTTATTTCCTGTTATCCATGCCCTGTGTAGTCCCCACACCCGCCTCTTTGATATGGGCCTAGCTGCTATGTCTAGCTGATACATTGTAGCAAATGGAATGCAATGTCTTTTCCAGACTGGGTCACATAAGACAGTTACTTCTGTCTTGCTAGCAGTTTCTCTCTTTCTCTATGTTGCTGGTTTTAAATGGCCATAGTGGGGAGACCCTGTGGCAAGGACCAGCAATAAATCAATGAGACCCTCAGTCTTACAGCCAACAAGGAACTGAGTCCTGCCAACAACTGCCTTCCCACCTGAACCTTCAGATGAGCCTCCAGCCCTGGCAGACATCTTGTTGCAGCTTTGTGAGAGACTTGACGCAGAGGACTCAGATAAGTGTGCTTGATCACCTCACCTACAGAAACTGCAAGATAATGAATGTGCACTGCTTTAAATTGCCATGTTGAGGGTAATTTGTTATGCAGCAATAGATAACTAAGATAGAGAGCGTATATCATAGAAACGGCATTGAAAGAATGACTCATCCAGATAATGCCAGCCAGTTTCTGTCCTTAGCAATCCCGGGATTGCACAATGGGTCATTGACACAGTAGTCAGGATGGCATGGGTGGAGAATAGGCCTGAGCTTGGCAGTATGGTCTCTCTCTCACCAAGGCTGACCTAGCTACTGCTTGTACTGAATATCTGGCCTGTCATAGCAGAGGCAGTGCTGAACCTTTAACATGGTACCATCCTGAAGGAGACCCAATGGCTGCTTGAGTCATCGGAGCTCAGAGTGCTAAAGTACATACCCATGCCTTGCATCCAAGATTTTAAACTCAAAGCCTATGAGCAGTTTCTATAAAATTTAGCTGATAGCAAGACTAATTACTAAGTAGGCCTCCTACTATTCATCCTTTGTTCCTTGTAACTTTGCTATCAAAATGTTCTGGCCTCTTTAACTTTTACTGAAAGATTGGCCCCCTAATTGGAATCACCTTCCTAAAGGTGTCAAGAATTGATATTTCCACAATTTAATTAAGCAACTACGAGAAGCCAGCAACTCTAATTAGGAGGAATATAAATACAACTGTTTGGAAGGAAAGAACCTAGGAGAGTGGATAGAATATGTTTTGTCATGTTCATACAGAATTCTCTGAAATGCTAGGCTATTGATTTATTCTGCTCAGTACAGAGCAATACTTTGTTCTTTTATGGCCATTACCTTAAGCAAAACCCTTTTGAAACCAGCTATGTGTGCAGGTATTATTTCCGATTCCGATGCTGAAGAATTTAACTTTCAAAGCCCCATGTTAGAGGCCAAAGGCTATCTGTGTAATTCTACAGCTGAAAATAGATGATAGGACTCTCATTCCTCTCTGTACCCATCAATCACATTGCTTTTACCCTGAATTTATTCACCATGAGTTCCCATTGACCTAGGCACTGTACAAAACATACATCAAATCGGGACCCTGCTTTCAAGGACCTACTTTGGCAGCATGTAGAATCTATATCAAATGAATTGCAAGGGTGATTTTCCATATTATCTAGGTCCTTGGGCTGTGTTCCTTATTTTTACTTCTTTGTACTTCATCACAAGGAAAATAGCAGCCTCAAGTACATTTAGGAGTAGAACATTAAAAAATTACTTATGAAAAACTAGCATTAATAGTTAGCCTGGAACAAAGTCAGTTTACTTGTTCTTTCAATAATGATTAATTAATAACTATTATTCACAAATCACTATGTTAGATATAAAGAACACATGAAATCTTCCCTCGAGGAAATTTCAGGCAAGTCACAACCTAGTACAACAGGAGAAAGGATGAAGTAAGCTCTGTAACAGAGTCACTGTTCAGAAGTTCTGCAAAAACAGATTAAATATATAAGAGATATATTATAGAGAACCATAGGACATGAAAGCCAATATGGAGTTGTAGAGCAGCCTGGTTAGTGGTGCCCATATTTTCACTGGCAGTGATATATATCATATTTTTTCTTTGCCTGGGATCATGTTTTTTCAAAAATTTGCCTACCCAACAAGATCACTTACAAATGATTAATGAATGCAGTTTCACTGCTTGTCTGGCAATCACAAATACAGCTGGGCAAAGCCTGTTTTTAGGATGGGGAAACGTTTGGACAAAAATTTGCCTACCCAACAAGATCACTTACAAATGATTAATGAATGCAGTTTCACTGTTTGTCTGGCAATCACAAATACAGCTGGGCAAAGCCTGTTTTTAGGATGGGGAAACGTTTGGAGGCCCAGGAAGAGAATTGAGCGTAGAAGACAGTGGAGTAATGAGAGTGGGATCAAGAGAAAAGATAATTAAGAAGGTAAGACCTTCAGGAAATGAGAAGGGCTGTAAACAAAGGTGGGGAGCAGGCTGAGCAGGAAAGATCTCTGGACAGTTTTTCCTCTGGGAAACATAAGAAGATGGAGGAGAGGGTGGGAAAAATGTGTCATCAGGATGAAGGTGAAGAAGTGGGGGTGTGGGAAAAAGGGAGGAATCCCTGCCAGGGCAGAAAGAGAGAAGCTGAGGAAGTTAGAATTGGATGGCCACAATCTTCTCAGGCAGAAGGCAATTCTATTTGAGAAAATGAAAAGAGGAGGGGATAAGGCTAGGAACTCAAAGTGGGCAAGGTTTAAGGAGCTGTTGAGAGCCCTTAATACAAGGACATTTAGGTAAAAGATTAGTGGGCACCATTAAAAGCCCAGCAGAGATGGGATGTTATTCTGGAGCCAATTAACTGAGCAGTTTTTCCAGCAGTCCTGAGAGCAGGACGGGAAGATCAGCTGATTGGGGGTTGTGGAAGCGGCAATCACTGAATGCTAAGGGCAAAAGTGAATCTGGGGCGATGCTAATATATGCTGGAAATAGTGGATCTTGGGGTCTAGACAAATTCTGGAGAGGCACGGTGTGAGAAGAGAGTTGAAAGATTGGGATGACAGAAGTGACAAGGAACAGAAATGCACGATGGTAGCAAAATTGGGCTCAGAGAGTGGGAGAAATACAAGAATAGGTTGCTGGGGGTATTGCAACAGGCATGTCCTGCCCGATAGGGCCATGTGTGGGGATTTCCAGCATGAAGTATAGGTGGAGATCTTTGAAATTCAGCAAGTTTATGAGTTGTGAGACTAGGATTTATCCGGAGGATCATTTGCAGTGATGTTGAGGTTGATTAGGGGGCTGGCAAGATAGAGAAACTAAAGGTTATCTTACTACCACAGAGGGATTTGGTAGAAATGCTCTTAGTCCGGGGTCAGACAAACTTGGTGTTGTTCCTGATTCTATTACAGACCAGGGCCTTTTTCTCCCCCACTCCTTTTTAAAAAATAAATAAATAAAAAGAAGAAAACACTTAATTTTAGAATAGTTTTAAATTATCAGAAAAACTGGAAACATAGTATAGAATTCGAGTCAAATTTCCTATTACTAACATTTGTCACAACTAATGAACAAGTATTGGTACATTATATTAACTAAAATTTGTACTTTTTTCAGATTTCTTTAGTTTGTGTCTTATGCCATTTTTCTGTTCCAGGATCCCACCTAGGACACCGCATTACATTTAGTTGTCATGTCTCCTTAGGCTCTTCTTGGCTGTGACAAT
>NW_007732361.1:33391-34451 GCF_000696425.1 Galeopterus variegatus | reverse complement strand
GCATGAAGTATAGGTGGAGATCTTTGAAATTCAGCAAGTTTATGAGTTGTGAGACTAGGATGTATCTGGAGGATCATTTTCAGTGATGTTGAGGTTGATTAGGGGGCTGGCAAGATAGAGAAACTAAAGGTTATCTTACTACCACAGAGGGATTTGGTAGAAATGCTCTTAATCCGGGGTCAGACAAACTTGGTGTTGTTCCTGATTCTATTACAGACCAGGGCCTTTTTCTCCCCCACTCCTTTTTAAAAAATAAATAAAAAGAAGAAAACACTTAGAATAGTTTTAAATTATCAGAAAAACTGGAAACATAGTATAGAATTCGAGTCAAATTTCCTATTACTAACATTTGTCACAACTAATGAACAAGTATTGGTACATTATATTAACTAAAATTTGTACTTTTTTTGGATTTCTTTAGTTTGTGTCTTATGCCATTTTTCTGTTCCAGGATCCCACCTAGGACACCGCATTACATTTAGTTGTCATGTCTCCTTAGGCTCTTCTTGGCTGTGACAATTTATCTGACTTTGCTTGTTTTTGATGTCCCTGACAGTTTTGAGGACTACTGGCCAGGTATTTTGTAAAATGTCCCTCTATAGGGATTTCTCTAATATTTCTCTAATGATTAGACTGGGGATGTGAGTTTTTGTGGGAAAGATCACAGAAGTAAAGTGCCATTCTCAACACATCGTATTAAGGGCACATAGTATCAATATGTCAATATGATCTACCTCTTCCTATGTGGAGCTTGATCACGTGGCTGGGGTAGTGTTTGTCAGGTTTCTACTCTGTAGAGTTCTTCTTTTCCCTTTTTCAGTACTGAACTCTTTGGAAGGAAATCACTATGTGTAGCCCACACTTAAAGGATGGGACTTATGTTCCACTTTCTTGTGGGAAGAGTACCTACACAAATAATTTGGAATTCTTGTGCACAGGGAGATTTGTCTATTCTCTCCCATCATTTATTTATGAAATTATTTATATATGTCAGCATGGACTAGTGGATATTTATTTTATACTTTGGGTTATAATCCAGTGACACTTCATTTATTATTTT
>NW_007732361.1:22556-32717 GCF_000696425.1 Galeopterus variegatus | reverse complement strand
TCACTATGTGTAGCCCACACTTAAAGGATGGGACTTATGTTCCACTTTCTTGTGGGAAGAGCACCTACACAAATAATTTGGAATTCTTGTGCACAGGGAGATTTGTCTATTCTCTCCCATCATTTATTTATGAAATTATTTATATATGTCAGCATGTACTAGTGGATATTTATTTTATACTTTGGGTTATAATCCAGTGACACTTCATTTATTATTTTGCTCAAATTGTTTCTGGTTTGGCCATTGGAAGTTCTTTCAGTTGGCTCCTGTGTCCCTTTGACATACCCCAAACATATTGTTTTTGTTCTTGTTTTTATCACTTCTTTACTTTCTGGCATTAAATTATGCTATAGGTTCACCTTGTATATTTCCTGCCCAACTCCTTTTTATGAGGGAGCCCCGGTTCCTTTTATTGGACAGGGCTCAGTGGTAAAGTAGTAGGGTAGGAAATATACAAGGTGAACCTGCAGCATCATGGCATTAGAGACCAAGATCTGTGTGCTAAGTGTATTTGTTGCTACTGAAGATCAAAATTATTAACATGGCCTATATGGACTTTGACTGGGGTCTGTATTCCTCTCTAGCCTTGTCTTAATTGATCTTCTCAGTTGCTTTATGTGCTTCAGCTTCATCAGCCTTCCTTTCATGGCTGGAGGGCCCTATGATTCTCCAGCCTCAAAGACTTGCACATACTGTTCTCTTTACTAAATCTTCACTGCCATTGCCTTTGCTCGTTAGTTATTTTTGCCTTGTCAGTTCCTACACATTCTTTAAATATCCTCTTTTCTGGGAAATCTTCCAGGACCTCCGTCTCAACCCAAATTAGACGAAGATCCCTTGAAATACACTTTCACGAATCTCTATATTTTTCCTCAATATTATGTTACTTATCACATTTTGCAGTTATATGTCAATTTGTATAATTATTTTATTTGTGTCTGCCTCAACCAGTGAGAGACTGTGTCTATGTTCTCGCCATCGTATACCCAGCACCTAGTACATTGCAGAGCATGTAGTAAATGTAACCTAAATAGTTGAAAAGGAATGAGATACATGAAGAGCTATGCTATGGAAGAAAACCACATAAAATTGTTTTTTGCTCTTTAGGACATAACAATGGAATCCATGAGATAAGTTTAAAGAAGGGGAGGTTTTGATTCAAAACAAATACAGGTGTACATTTCTTATTACCAGAGTATCTAACAAGGAAATGGGCCAGATCATGGAGTGGTGAGCATCTTTTCACGGAAAAATGTTTAAATAAAGAACAGAAAATTATATTTCATTAATGCCTGCAAAGGTATTTGTTATATTGATGAGGAATATTGGATTGGGGTATCATGATATTCCCTTTCAACAGTCTAATACGGTGGAAAGCAACAGACTAACGATCCAGACAGATCCAATTGTATCCTCCCTGTACTAGTTTCTTGCTATGTGACCTTGGGCCAGTGCCTTACCTTTGCTGAACCTCAGAGTTCTCATTTATAAAGTGAGAATAATAGCATTACTCATAGTTGAGTCACAGTGAGGATAAATTACATGATATTTGTGAAGTGCACAGTACAATGCCTGACACAGGCCAGTGTTCAGTCACAGTAGCTATTATTGTGAAGCATACAGGACTTAGTTAATAACACAGAGTTTAGAGACAGTCACACAAATTCCTACTGCTATTTGCCATTTGTACCATTTTGGCTAAGTTACCTATGGTCTCTGAGCATCAGTTTCCTTAACTAAGTAATAATAATAATAATATTTATTATTTTACAAGGTCGTTTAGAGTAAGAAGTATAAAACAGATGCACAGAACCTGGCCCTAATATATGCCTGTGGGGACAGCTGACTTGAATGTCCTCCAAGGGTATGCTCAAGTCACACACATGTTTGTTGGTGACTTCTGCTTTATTCAGTGGGGCATGTGAATTAAGGATGAGAAATAAATGGCTCAGCATAAAAGACGGAGTACATTTTAGAGGCTGAAGAAAGAAAAAAAAANAGTTAATAACACAGAGTTTAGAGACAGTCACACAAATTCCTACTGCTATTTGCCATTTGTACCATTTTGGCTAAGTTACCTATGGTCTCTGAGCATCAGTTTCCTTAACTAAATAATAATAATAATAATATTTATTATTTTACAAGGTCGTTTAGAGTAAGAAGTATAAAACAGATGCACAGAACCTGGCCCTAATATATGCCTGTGGGGACAGCTGACTTGAATGTCCTCCAAGGGTATGCTCAAGTCACACACATGTTTGTTGGTGACTTCTGCTTTATTCAGTGGGGCATGTGAATTAAGGATGAGAAATAAATGGCTCAGCATAAAAGACGGAGTACATTTTAGAGGCTGAAGAAAGAAAAAAAAAACAGCAGGGTCAGGGAGATTATTATCATGGGTGAGAAAATACTTTGGGAGAAAGAAGAGATATTAAGTAGTGATGGTGATGAAGTTTTGCTGTGTGATGTAACCTTTTTAAATTTCCCCCCAAACAGCCAATTTCATATTATTTACCAAATTCCCTTAAGTTTAGGTTTTTTTTGAAGGAGAAACACAAGGGTGAGTCTGAACTCAAGATGGACTCAAAGTAAGAGCAGAGATTGCCACGGGAGCCTCGTCCCATCCAGGTTGTCCCAGACAGGGTCCTAGTGGAGTTTCAATCCCAGTTGCTGGTGGTGATGAGTGGGGGATGCAGCAACAACTCGATAGACAGATAGATAAGATGCTACAAATTTCTATGCTCGCTTTGGCTTGGTCATCAGTATTTTCCCTACCACAATATTGAGCATGCAGTAGGTACTCAATTATTATCTGCTGACTAAATGTATAAATGCATATCTGTAAACCCATTTCCTCTGGACTCAACACTCTGCTTTCTCTAACTGATAACTCAGGAGAGCTCGTGTGTTTTGCTTCAAACAAACCTTTTAAACAGCAGTTATTCATTTAGTGTTGGACCAGAAGGAGACCAGAAATGCAGCATTGGTAAAACCAGTGGAAAGCTGCTTGGGGTCCAGAAGATTTAGGTCACTTTTTTATTTACATTTACTATGGCACTTCCTCTCTTTGGACTCAAGGCCCATTTTTCAAGCAGATGAAGTATGTAATACAGTGTTAGTAATAAGTGAAGGGAATTATAAACTTCTTTTTACAATCACTAACTCTCAATTATTTGAACATCATTCAGGACATTATTTAATCTCTTTAACACAAGCTTGTTGAAAATTCAATTCAATTCTGTAGACAATTTAGTCAGATGAATTATTTGCTTAAATGCTTGCTAAGTAAGATTGTAAAAATAAAATGTTGAGGGACCTCTTGAAGGGATCAGATATTTTACAAGGACTTGGGATTCTTGATAAAAATGTAATTCTTTACAAAATCTCCATGGGCTCAAATAATAACTATTTTCTAAGACTTTAAGTCAATATAATACTGCACAGTGCTAAGGAGTGGGCAGGTGACACAAGTGGATCCTGAAAGCTGTATCCTTTCTCACTTGCTTTACATCATAATTTGGCTGCTCAATTTTTATAAAAGCAATAATCAGCCATAAAGAATGCAATATCTAGAAGAATTTAAACCAGTATTTGCTTAATTAGTAAATTAATGATAATACACATGAGAATAATTGAACAATAATTCTAATTTATGGAAAGATAACATCCTGTTTGTTTATATTGCATAATTTCACAGCACACCGTATTTCATTACACTCCGAATTCTGAGAGGGAAGGGATCAGCATGTATAGCACACGGGACTGGGGATCAGGTAGCATCAGCTCTTCCAATAACAAGTTATGCTGCCTTGGGTGAATGAAAAAGTTACTTTTCCGACTGTACTTTCCAAAACTCTAGAATATGTGGTTTGAAAAAGTTGATACATACCTTCTTCCAGTTCTAAAAATGGATGATCATACCCATGTGTGATTTTAGTGCTTTAATTAGGGAACTAGGCAAGAACCAGTTCTTTAATAATCAAGTAAGAATGTTTGATAAATTAAAAACAACATGGTATTATTCATTGTGTGTCCTGGATCAACTGTATTTAAAATATTCTAACTTGATTTTCTCCTCAAATGATACTCATGCCATTTGTCTCCTGGCCATTAAATATCAATCTGAGTTAAAGGCTTCTTATTTTTATAATGCCTATGAATTAATTATCATTCTCTCAGTCAGGAAGGAGAAACTGATAAAAGGCAAGGTGAGCTTGCCTTTCCACTGTAAACTAGTAGAACATTGGGAAAAATTCATGAAGCAGCTGTTTTCTGACATTGCACACAAAATAGACCAAAGAGGCAGGCTTGTGATCGCTGAGAAGAGGAACACACAAGGGGAGCTCTATGATCAGTCGCTTTGACCTTTTGCCTAAAAGCAATTTATGGGCCATGGTGCGGGGAAGTGGAAGGCAGGCAGAGCATGGTGGTCTTGCTGAGCTGTGAAATGCCAAAGTCACTACATGGACAATACAGAAGATTAGATTCTACAGAAGAAAGGATTGCCGAGCTGGAATTATAGCAGTAGAAACATCCAAAATGAAACACAGAGAGAAAAAAGAATAAAAAAAATGAGAGTCTCAGTGACCTTGTAGACCATGAAGAAGTCTGATGCTACCAATTTGCCGAGCTGGAATTATAGCAGTAGAAACATCCAAAATGAAACACAGAGAGAAAAAAGAATTAAAAAAATGAGAGTCTCAGTGACCTTGTAGACCATGAAGAAGTCTGATGCTATCAAGGTGTAATTGAAATTTCCGAAGAAGAGCAGGAAAAAATATTAGAAAAAATATAGTTGAAATTTTTCCATATTTGAAGAAAACTATACACAGACAAATCCAAGAATTTCAATAAACTCTAAGCAGGATAACCCCAAAAAACCCAAACAAAGAAAAATTATATAAAGGGAGGGGAGAAGATTAGGAATGTCTTCGGTCTTTTTACCCAAAACGAAGGATGTCAGAAAACAATGGAAAGACATTTTTAAAGTGATTAAAGAAAAAAATATTTTGCAACAGAGAAATCTATATCCAGCAAAACTATATTTAAAAAATGAAGGCAAAATAAATACTTTTTCAGACAACAAAAGATGAGAGAATTCATTGCTGGCAGACTTACACTCTAAAAAACATTAAGGGAAGTTCTTCAGACAGAAGGAAAACAATACCAGATGGAAATACAGATATACAGAAAATACTAAAAAGCAGCAGAAATGATAAATATTAAGGAATTTTCTTCTTTTTGTTTCTTTAAATGATAATTGACTGTTTACAGCTATAATAACAATAATATAGGGTGTATCACATAAGTAGAAGTAAAATGTATGAAAATATTAAAACAAAGAACAGAAAGGGGAGGAAATAAAAATATATATTGTAAAATTTTTACATTACATTTGAAGTGGCATAATATTATTTGATAAGTTAAAGATGCATAAATAATACCTGGAACATACACTTTAAAAAAAAGTTGTTTAGCTGATAAACCAACCAAACCAATAGTGGAGATAAAATGGAACTGTAGAAAAGTTTACTTAATCTAAAAGAAGGCAGAAAAGAAAGAAAGAAAGAAAGAAAAAGGAATAAAAAATAGAAGAGATAAGTAGAAAATAAGATTATAGAGTAACTTAATCATATTGATAATTATATTAACTTTGTATTGTCTAAAAACTTCATTTAAATGTAGAGATAATCAGACTGGATAAAAAACTGCTATCTACAATGAATCCACAAATGAGTTTAAAGTAAATGAATGGTAAAGTAAACAGAATCAAGAGAAAGCAGGAATAGCTTATGTTATTATCAAACCAAGTAGTTTCCTAAATAGAAAATATTACTAATGATAAGGAGGTGATTTTCCTAATGATTAAGAGACTAAATCATTATGAAAACTGAAAAAATTTCGATGCACTTAATAATAGAGCTTCAGAATACGTGATGCAAAAACTGAGATTGCTGAAGGAAGAAATAAATTTAAACTAATATTATATTTGGAGACTTTAAAGTTCTTTCTCAGTAATTGATAAATAAAAAGAAGAGATAAAATCAGAAAAAAATATAGAAAACTTGAGATTGACTTAATTGATATTTTAGAACACTCCACCCAAGATTTAAGGTTTGAAATCTTACAGTGTACTAACCAAACAGAATTAAATTAGAAATCTAAGGGTGCTTCCATGTCAGCACCACGCTCAGCCAGTGAGCGAACCGGCCATCCCTATATGGGATCCGAACCCATGGCCTTGGTGTTATCAGCACCGCACTCTACCGAGTGAGCCACGGGCCGGCCTCAAGGGTGCTTCCATGAATAACCTAAATAATATGTCTGTGGTCAAATATATTCAGAACTTCAACAAATTCAAATTTTTATAAGAATTCTTAGAGTCTTTAATAGGGTATTATTAATTTAAAATCTCCAAGACATTCTCATGTTTCAGCCACTCCCAAACTTTTTCGAAAAACTTAAAAAAATTTTTTAATGGAGTATAGTCCTGGAATAGTTTTCTCTCTAACATGTGTTTGAACAATATTCCTCTAGTTTAACTAGAAATTCTGTTAAAGAGATATGTGAAATCATCTTTCTCATCATCCCTCAATTTCACATTAGTGATAGAAACACTTGCTTTTTGGTGTTCTGGGCAAGAATAATAAAAAAAAAAGATTACTAGGAAGAGGTTTTGTAAGCATCTAGGAAAGGAAGCAATCATAATTATTACACTTTTCAGTTCATCAAGAATAAACTACCTGTGTTAGAGTCATTTCCTTTTTTTGGTGGGTTAGATATATGCAGTACATGTTTGGATTGAAATATGATGTCAGACAGAGTCTCTCATGACCTCTTTGTGAATAGGTAGAACAATATGAGGGTGCTTTAGTATAAATGAGGTAAAATTTACAGGAGGTCAATGGGCCAGATTCAAAAGGTCAAAATTTTTCTGAATGGTGAAGTTTCTAGAAGCATTGGACTCTTCCTCCAACCTGTGTGTGTGTTGGGGAGTGTGTTTGTGTATTTGTGTATTTTTCTAATTTTTTTTTTTACATTTTAAATATGATGTTTACAAGAATGTCATGCTCATAAGAGTTTTAGCATGTTCAAAGTTGAGAGAGCATTTAAAATATTGGGTTCCAGAATTGTTATCCATAGGGGCCGGCCCGGTGGTGCACTGCTACAGTGCGTCTAATGGGAGTGCGGCGGCGTTCCCGCTGAGGGTTCGGATCCCACATATAGACCGGTTCCCGCTCACTGGCTGAGTGAGGTGCGGGCGCAGCACCGAGGGTTGCGATCCCGTTGCCGGACACGAAAAAAAGACAAAAAGAAAAAAAAAAAAAAAAGAATTGTTATCCATAAAGAATTCAAGTGACTCTGAGATAAAAAATTAACATTTGCTCAGGATTGCTTTGGCTATTTGGGGTCTTTTGTTTTTCCACATGAATGTTGAGATTGTTTTTTCCTTTCTGTGAAGAATGTCATTGGTATTTTAATGGGAATTGCATTGAATCTGTAGATTGCTTTGGGTAGTATAGGCATTTTCACAATGTTAATTCTTCTAATCCATGAGCATGGGAAAGTCTTTCCATCTTTTTGTGTCTTCTTTAATTTCTTTCAATAGAGGTTTGTAGTTCTCATTGTAGAGATCTTTCGCCTCCTTGGTAAAATTGATTCTGAGATTTTTTGTGTGTGTGACTGTTGTAAATGGGCTTACTTTCTTGATTTCTCTTTCTGTTAAGATTGTTATTGGAGAATAAAAATGCAACTGATTGGTGGGCATTTACTTTGTATCCTGCAACATTACTGAAATTATTAACCAGCTCTAGGAGTTTTTTGATAGAGTCTTTAGGTTTTTCTATATATAGTATCATGTCATCTGCAAATAAGGACAGTTTGACTTCATCTTTTCCAGTCTGAATGCCCTTTATTTCTTTCTCTTGCCTGATTGCTGTGGCTAGTGCCTCCAGTACTATGTTAAGCAGAAGTGGTGAGAGTGGGCATCCTTGTCTTGTTCCTGTTCTTAAGGGAAAAGCCTTCAGTTTGTCCCCATTCAGAATTATACTGGAAATAGGCTTTTATTGTATTGAGATACTTTCCTCCTATAGCTAATTTGTTGAGAGTCTTTATCATGAAGGGATGTTGAATTTTGTCAAATGCATTTTCAGCATCTATTGAGATAATCATATGGTTTTTGTCCTTGATATTATTGACATGATATATCACATTTATTGACTTTCATATGTTGACCCATCCTTACATCCTGAGGTGAATCACACTTGATCATGGTATATAATTTTTTTGATGTGTTGCTGTATTCTGATTGCTAATATTTTGTTGAGGATTAAGGCATAACATTACCTGACTTCAAATTATACTACAGAGCTATAGTAACCAAAACAGCATGCTACTGGCATAAAAATAGACACTCGGACCTGTGGAGCAGAATAGAGAACCCAGAAAATCACCCCTCAGGCTAACAGCCATCTGATATTTGATAAAGGTAACAAAAACATACATTGGGGCAAAGACTGTCCTTCAATAAGTAGTGCTGGGAAGATTGGACATCCATATGCAAGGATGAAACTAGACATTCACTTCTCACCATATACTAAAATCAACTCAAAATGGATTAAAGACTTAAGTACAAGACCTGAAACTATAAAATTACTAAGGCAAAATTTAGGTGAAACACTTCAGGAACTAGGTCTGGGCACAGACCTTATGAACATGAGGCCAAAAGCACTAGCAATCAGAGAAAAAAATAAACAAATGAGACTATATCAAACTAAAAAGCTTCTGAATAGCAAAAGAAACAATCAACAGAGTGAAACAACAACCTACAGAGTGGGAGAAAATTTTTGCTAGCTATGCATCCGACAAGGGATTAATATTCATAATATACAAGGAACACAAGCATTTATACAGTAAAAAAACAAGTAACAATTAAAAAATGGGCAAAGGAACTAAATAGACATTTTTCAAAGGAAGACACAAATGGCCAACAGGTACATGAAAAAATGATCAACATTACTAGTTATCAGGGAAATACAAATTAAAACCACATTGAGATATCACCTCACCCATTTAGACTGGCTATAATCAAAAAGATGGAGAATAACAAATGCTGGTGAGGATGGGGAGAGAAGGGAATGCTCCTACACTGTTGGTGGGACTGTAAATTAGTACAACCATTATGGAAAACAGTATGGAGGTTTCTCAAACAACTACAGATCAATCTTCCACACAATCCAGCAATCCCACTTGTGGGTATATACCCAAATGAATGAAAATCATCATGTCAAAGGAATACCTGCACTCCCTTATTCATCATAGCTCTGTTTACAATAGCCAAGATATGGAACCAACCTAAATGTCTGTCAATGGATGATTGGATAAGGAAAATGTGGTATATAACATCATGGAATATTACTCTCATGTGTTTGAACAATATTCCTCTAGTTTAACTAGAAATTCTGTTAAAGAGATATGTGAAATCATCTTTCTCATCATCCCTCAATTTCACATTAGTGATAGAAACACTTGCTTTTTGGTGTTCTGGGCAAGAATAATAAAAAAAAAAGATTACTAGGAAGAGGTTTTGTAAGCATCTAGGAAAGGAAGCAATCATAATTATTACACTTTTCAGTTCATCAAGAATAAAATACCTGTGTTAGAGTCATTTCCTTTTTTTGGTGGGTTAGATATATGCAGTACATGTTTGGATTGAAATATGATGTCAGACAGAGTCTCTCATGACCTCTTTGTGAATAGGTAGAACAATATGAGGGTGCTTTAGTATAAATGAGGTAAAATTTACAGGAGGTCAATGGGCCAGATTCAAAAGGTCAAAATTTTTCTGAATGGTGAAGTTTCTAGAAGCATTGGACTCTTCCTCCAACCTGTGTGTGTGTTGGGGAGTGTGTTTGTGTATTTGTGTATTTTTCTAATTTTTTTTTTTACATTTTAAATATGATGTTTACAAGAATGTCATGCTCATAAGAGTTTTAGCATGTTCAAAGTTGAGAGAGCATTTAAAATATTGGGTT
This sequence comes from Galeopterus variegatus, assembly GCF_000696425.1. Taxonomy (NCBI): domain Eukaryota; kingdom Metazoa; phylum Chordata; class Mammalia; order Dermoptera; family Cynocephalidae; genus Galeopterus; species Galeopterus variegatus. The sequence goes on along the minus strand of NW_007732361.1, from coordinate 22,683 downwards.
CCAGAATTGTTATCCATAGGGGCCGGCCCGGTGGTGCACTGCTACAGTGCGCCGCTTGGGAGTGCGGCGGCGTTCCCGCTGAGGGTTCGGAGCCCACATATAGACCGGTTCCCGCTCACTGGCTGAG
>NW_007732361.1:0-22406 GCF_000696425.1 Galeopterus variegatus | reverse complement strand
AAAAAAGAAATTAATATTTTAAATAAAGGAATATAGGTAAAGATAAATTTATGTCACTGCTTTCACAATAAAATAATTATGATGCAAAATGTGGTATGTTATAGTATTTAGTGATTTTTTAAGTGATTACAATTGCAATATAGATTAATCAGCAAAATGCCTTGCCAAAATGCCAAAATTAATAATAGTTATAATTTATTGAATGTCTGCTAGCTTTCAGGCATTGTTAGGGATTTTGTATACATTTTTCTGTAAATCTTATGTCCATCCTTAATTTTTATGTTTAATTTTTGCGATTTTCTAAACTGAAATTTTCAGCTCAGAGAGGTTAAATAACTCACCCACATAGCTGGTAAAAATTAGGGCTGGATTACTAATCTCAGATCCATATCTCTCTAGTTCCATATTCTTTTTCTCTTTCTGCCTCTGTAGTGTGAGATCAAGATGCATTAAGGTGGAAAAAAGAACTAATACAAAGGATGCGATAGGCACATTTTAGTCTAAAGCTACTCAGAGTCCCACTTGGAGTTTTACTTTTGATTGAGAACACCACAATTAAAAGAGGAAAACAGGCATTTGTAGAGTCCAGGCAATTGAATGAAGAAGATATTAGAATTTATTTTATTTGAGGAATAGTCAAAAGAATAAAAGATTTTTGACTTGGGCAAATGAAGACTCCATGGTACCATCCTAATTGTCTTCAGCATTTGAAGAACTATTATTTGAGAGAGGAATTACATTTTTCTCTGTGTCCATAGAGTGGAAATAGCACTAATAAATGAAAGAGTTATGAAGCCAGATGGGAGCAACATAAGTTAGAACTTTTCATTATTGCTGTCTGAAAATGTACTGAGATTTCTGAGTGGTGGTGAGCTGCCCAGCACTGGAGGTGTTCAAGCAGAGGGCACTTGACCACTTAGCTGGATATCCGTATAGAAACACTGGGAGCTTACTTTCAAGGCTCCTTTTAATATTTGCAGCCTTTAATTTTATAGAAATGAGAGTATATTTAGAAGGTGGAAGTTAGCAGGCATTTCCTAAAAAGTGATTTTATTGGATACCTTCAATATGAATCCAGATTAAAATAGAAACAGACAATCAAACAGCAACAACATCTGCAAGTTAGAGCACATAGGAGTTTTTGGTAAGAAGAGAATTTATGTACGTTCCATCCACTGTTATAAACAGTTGCCAAACAATAATTATTTACTTTTGGACAAAGATCTCTGGTGTATATTTGAAACATTCTTTCAGGAAGCTGACTGCTAAATATTTTCATCTCCATCTCTAGTGTGAGTCTTTGATTCTTGGCAGAAGAAGAATCCAAGGGGCCTTTTACACTACAGAAGGTGAACATGCATGGCTGTGATGGAGGAAACTCTGCAGTTGCACAGGGCTCATTCTTTCTGTCTCAAACACAGGAAAGAAAAGTCCATGTAGCCTCTACAAGCAACACCCAGGACACTTTGTGGGAACATGGCTGGCCTCCACACAGCACCTTCAAAAGATAAGACTTATGAGGGTACTTCAAAAAGTTCATGGAAAAATACAATTTAAAGATAATATGAATCTTTCTATGAACTTTTTGAAGCACCTTTATATATACTACCCTCTTACATACCCCCTAGTTCTCCATTGCCAGTTTTCTTTATTGATCTGTTACCAGCTGTCTAAAAGCACCTTGAAGATCTTTCTGATTTTATACCCTTATTACTCAAAGTAGTCTGTGGAGCAGCAGCAGCAGCAGCAGCATGGTGAGACTGTCATAAGTGCAGGTTCTTGGGCCTCACACGAGGATCACTAAACCAGAACACACATTTTAATAAGACTTCCAAGTGATTTGTATTCACATTACAATTTGAGAAGCACTATTTTAGACTGTGTGCTCACAAGCTTATACATTTCATAAGTACGTTATGTAGTTATGAAGTACTTTTTCGCATGGTTCTAATTTTACTTAATTTTATTTTTTTAATGCTTCAAGATGTATTTCCTAGTTTGAGGACAGTGAGATTTATGGAACTGTTGCCTAAACTAGAATATTCAAATAATCCTTCACTCATAACCGAGTTGGCCACCAATTCTAGAACCTTAAATCCTACCTCCACACTCTGTCTTCCACCCGCCATGACAGACCTTGTCCAGGCTTTATCATCTCAGTCTACACTGTAAAAGCCTCTCTGCTTCTGGTTTCTCTCTACTCTCATCCATTTTCCCAAATGTGGGCAAAAGTAATTTTTATTGAAAGCACCCTTGTCTGAAGATAATGTCCTAGCTAACTAGTTTACATTCAAATTCTTCTCTAATCAATCACCAACAACCTTTTGATTCCTTCTATTGCCACATTCCTACCAAATGTCTTAATTCTGAGTATAAGCTACTACTGGCCATTCATGAATTTCCATTTTCCTGAAAGCCCATCCTCAGGCTTCCTCCTCCTTCTCTTCTTTCCAGACTCATCATGAAAATAAAGCCTTTCACAGCCTCCCCAGGATGCACGAAGTGCTTCCCCCACTGCTAATGTAGCATGGTTTATATGCTTCTGCTGTGATGTTCCTGTGCTATTTATTTTAGGTATGACTGTCTGAAAGGAAGGAATAAGGGAGGCATCATAGTGTTTAGTTAGAAAAAATAGGTTCTGGAGTGAAAAACCATCTCAAACTCCATTCTACTACATAATGACAGCATGATCTTAAGTGGGTTACCACTCTAAACCTCAGTTTCCTTATGTATAATATGAGGATAATTATACCTGTTTTGAATGGATTTTGTCAGGAGTAAGATCAAGTATGAAGGTTTAGTTTACATCATGTTTTGTTTATAATAATGACTCGATTTTGTTCTTGAAATGGTATATTGTGTGGCAATCAGGCACAGGCTGGGACTTAACCACGAAAAGTGATATGAATCCAAATTTTAAGATTAGAAGATGTATTAGTCTGTTTCTGTTGCTTATAACAAAATACATGGAAATGGGTATTTTCTAAAGAAAATGAAATTTACTGCTTACAGTTTTGGGAAGTCCAAAGTCTGGGGAACATATGTGGTGAAGGTCTTGTCCTGGTGGTGACTACAGCAGCTGAGTGTATTGCATGACGAATATTGTGGAGCAGAGAGAGACTAACCTCCTCATTCACTCCCCTGTTAAAGCCTTCCAAATCATGCCCAAGTCCACCATTTTTAATCCATTCACTACAGCATGGTCCTACAATGTATTCATCTCTTTAAGGTCTCACCTTTCAATTACCATAATAGGATTTCCCACCCTCAACAGTTACAGTGGGAATTAAGTTTGGGGGGGGACATTCAAGCCAAGGCAGAAGACGAGGGTGGGACCCGATTCAATTACCATAATAGGATTTCCCACCCTCAACAGTTACAGTGGGAATTAAGTTTGGGGGGGACATTCAAGCCAAGGCAGAAGACGAGGGTGGGACCCGACTGTGGGAAGAAGAAAGAAGCCCAATAATAAGAACTAAGATATAAGATTGGAGGGTTCTCAGTGACTTGCCTTAGTGCTGAGTTCCCTGGAAGGGAGCTTCTGAGAATGAATCCCAGTGGCCCCAAGTAGGTGGACACAGGTGATGCAGAGCTAGAGAAAAAAAAACATGTCCCTATAAAGTGACCTGTAGTCACCTGAATAAAGTGTGGGGTCATGCTTTCTATTTTGTTTGTAATATCCTTCCTGATGACGTTCAGCATTTTGTGTGTCTTGGCATGTAAGAACTTAATTTTCTTTATTTTCCCCTCCCTCCCTCCCTTCTTTCCTCCCTCCCTCCCTTTCTCTTTCCCTCTGTCTTCCACCCCACACCTTCTTTCTCTTTGCTTTCATTTCCCTGCTGAAAATGCCAGAAAGTTCGAGGAGAGTTAGTTTACTGACAATGAATATTTGTTCAAGGTATACTCAATTAAAACCAAGAGACAGAGAACACACAGTTGGAGACAATTGACTGTCATCATCAGCACTGATAGATTTGAACTAATACCCTAGAATGGGAAGAGTGGCCTGCCACTTTCTGTGAGTCAAATAAAGTGTCTCTGATGGAAGAAGACAGCATTAAATTAGAGACATAAACCATTTAGTAGAAAACCAAAAAACAAATATTAAATCTTAATTTTATAAATGTGTCCTTGAAAGACTTTGTTTTTGCAATACTTATTTATCATACAACAAATTCTCATTCCCTCTAAAAGGAAGTACTAAGTGAAAAAGAGGTACAGTTCCCAGATTCTGGATTCTGGTTGGATAGCTAGGACTTGTACAGACTTGAAGATTTCAGGGTGGAACATCAGGCATCTGCAGACTTCTCAGACTCTTGAGCTATCTGGAGCCCAGGATCAGGCTGAGCTCACAGATAACCCACATGACAGGTGTCTTGGTCATAGCCACGTATTAGGCTGCCTTCATATGAGTGCTGCCTCATTTTAATTATTGTGCATTTGATTTTGCTACAAACTGAGTATATATACTGTTTTAGGGATATGGCATAGAACTGAGTGCAGTTTGTTTCAAGAAAGAAGAGGTAGAGTGTGATGCCAAGTTGATGCCAAAGCAAGAGTGGTATTGACTAAATCAGGTGAGACCTTGGCCTGGTGAGTGTGAGATGAGCATAGTTAGGGCAGTAAATAGTTTTGTTCATACAGACACACAATGCTGATGGGCACATGACATTGTGAATAAAGAATGTGATAACCGTGGATGCTTTTATGTGGATATTTTTATACGTATAGTAGTGACTGGGTTGTAGTTTTTGTTTACAGGTCTAATATTGTTTTGAGTCTTTTGTTTCTTTCAAGTGTGCACCCATAATTCTAGGATTTAAGTGTTCTGATAAAAAAAAGTCAATAACCGCTGCATCAGTGCCATTACTTCTTTTTGTTTCTTTCTCAAATCTGTAAATAGAAAGTTTAATTCATATTGCATAGCTAGTATATGCCAAGATGTGCCAGGTGTTTTGCCCTTGTTATTTTATGAAATCCTAGAAATCACTTCAAAAGTAGGGATTAACATTCCCATTTTATAAATAAGGAGACCCATGTTTCAAGGGGTTGAATAAGTTTTTCAAAATTACAAAGCAAGTGAAGTTGAGATTTAAGTCCAGATCACTTGGCTTTACATTCTAGGCTTTTCTTTATATATGCTTGCTTAATCTTGTCATCCCTTTAGTTGGAAACAATAAACATAACATTATTATAACATATATTTTCTATTTATTTCTATGGCTCTTAGATGACAGGACCCGCAACTGTAAGATGTCCTGAGACACACACAGGCCTGGACTCTGTTCTTGTTTTCACTACTAACTCTGTGACCTTAAGCAAATACTCTTAACCTTTTAGTTCCTCAATTTCCTAATCTATAAAATTAAGGGATTTGGACCATTGCTTTCTACAGCCCTTTCAAGCACTAATCTTCTGTGTCCACATAAAGCTTATGTAGAAGAACATCCACTTGGAATCCTATTTGGGTACAAATAGTAAAACAGAGTAAATAGAGAATTGATTAGCACTGGTGGAAACCTTTAGGGTACCAGAGCTCATGGCTTAGTAAGATTCATCTGAAGTGCCAAGTCTAGTATCAGTATCATGTATTTCATGATGGATGAGTAGGAATTGGGAAAGTTCAATTAGTAATAACTACTGCTGAGATAATGTTGGATTGTGGTAAAGTAGAAAGAATATGGGTTTTAGAATAACACATCTAAATTTGCATCCTGTATCATGTATTTCATGATGGATGAGTAGGAATTGGGAAAGTTCAATTAGTAATAACTACTGCCGAGATAATGTTGGATTGTGGTAAAGTAGAAAGAATATGGGTTTTAGAATAACACATCTAAATTTGCATCCTGATCAACTAATAAATTTGATCATTTATTAGTTACATAATTCAACATAAGTTTGAGTCTCTTTTTCCTCCTTTTGTAAATTGGGAGTAATTGTTAGGCTTCTGTGAGAATCAAATGAGCTAATGGGAACTCCCAGCTAGCATGTGATATAACATGTAGTAGGTACTCAACAAATGATACTTTTCTCTTCTCTGTTATATATGTGACACTGGCCCAGATTTTGCAATGTAAAAATCTGGCCTTGTCAGTAAAAAGTCCTCAGATGACATCTCTGGACCCTCAAATGATTGCAGGAATATCAGAATTGCAGAAGAATGTCTAGACCAACTCCATTCCCACTTCCTGTTTCAGAAGAATCACATTATCCCTTTTCAAGGTCTTTCCATTTCCAACAGACTCTGAATAATCTCTTTCCCACTTTTGAGGAAGTTCTGATGTGAGCAGACATGGAGACCTGGCCATACACCATGGATGTTTGATTTTCCTTCTCCCACTGTCTCTCATGAGGAAAGCTTAATCGGTGCTGTTGCCAGGTGATGAGGTCTCCACATTCCCTCTAGCAACTGCTATTTATGTACGGTGTCTGGGGGTGTTTTAACACCTGGTTCCAATATTTACCTGTGAGGGATTTGCTTTACTCTCTGACCTTACTTGCAGAATAGAGCTGTCCAGAAAACATTACCTTGGGGATTGTTATTAAGCATCCCCAAAGCTGACACCTGAGTAGTCACCCTCCTTTCCAGAAGCATTCTTCCAGGTAGCAGATTCTGGGATGAGGCCTGCTGCCGTTTTACCTTGGATACTCGAAGTTGTGAGCACTAGAAACATGATGAATTAATTGAAAGAAGCACATCCTAAGTTTGTGGGTGACTGAAAGAAACAAGAAAATGAAATGTTTTGTTTGCTGTCACTATACCATTTTATGGGTGAAGAGGAGAAATAAAATAAAACAAGGTCCTACATTCCGTAGCTCTTTTTCAGTTCCTATGCTCATTTGCAAAGTCACATTGCACTTAGCTTCTATCAATAAATATGAGGGTGCTTTAAAAAGTTGATGGAAAAATAGAATTAAAAGATAATACAAATCTTCTATGAACACTTTAAAGTATCCTCGTAGTGTGTGGAGATTTATTATTTCATTCCAGCAGCCCCAGGTGTCAGCATGTGACTAGTATTATCATCTCCATGTATAGATGGAAAATAGAGGTCTAGAGGGGTTATTTAACTTGCCAAGCCATTTCAAATCCTCTGTGAAATGAAGTGGGGAGTAATTAAACAAAATAAAATATGTGTGGGCCGGCCCGGTGGCGCACTGGATAGTGCGCCGCTTGGGAAGCGCGGCGGCGCTCCCGCCCGAGGGTTCGGATCCCACATGCAGACCGGTTCCCGCTCACTGGCTGAGCGAGGCGCGGGAGCAACACTGAGGGTTGCGATCCCGTTGCCCGTCCCGGTCCGGTACGGGGGCGACACTGAGGGTTGCGATACGTTGCCGGACATGGAAAAAGACAAAAAATAAATAAATAAATAAATAAAATATGTGACTTGTACAAAGAAATCCCTTAACAACCAGATGTTATGATGCAACTATTATCATTAACCCATTTTACAGATGAGAAACCATGGCTGACAATAATGTCTTGGTTTGCCCACTTATATCAAATACTTTGCAGAATGATGGAGAGGATGCACTTGTGCATTGTTAAAACATTTTTGGTAGGAAGTATGTCATGGAGTTTGGGAGCATGGACAAGGGTTCAGATAATCCTGTCTTTGAATCCTTGCTGCACTGTGGCTAAGTGACTTAACTCTTCTGGCTCTGATTCTAGTTGCTAATCACTCTGTGAGTTCCTAGTCACTCTATACCTCAATTTCCTAATTTTAAAAATGGAAATTAATAATTTTTAATTAGCACAGTTGTAGGAACTGAAGTCAGTAGTGTGCCTGTCATGCAGGCGAGACTCAGTGCTGGCCTGTGCACTGCAGGATTTGTTGCTAGTGTTTACAATTCCAGAAAGGTGTGCAAATCATTTTGGTTTGTCTGTATTTTTGGTTAGGCCTTTGGGAGTTGAGGAGAGAGATGAACTGGCTAGAAGCAAACCACCCCTGCACGTACATAGTCCTGGCATGCTGGCCAGGTCTATGTCCTCTGTAATTACAATGACATCTCAATATGTTCTCATGTCTCAAGTGATCTTTCTTGTATCACATTTGCATTTGAAAGTTACAGCTCCGGAACCATAAACACTGAACAGTCTCCAGGTAATATGATGCCGTGCCTAGCAAAGAGCTTGCCTTCAAAATGCTGTCAGGAAGATTCACTTTTTGTAGCACCTTTTATAGGAATTCCCGTGGAAGAGAATTCTCAGGAGAAGAATTTGGCCTCTTGGTTTGAAACACATCTGGTGCTTTGAGTTGTCAAAGAGTAAGAGTCCGTAACAATCGAGAGAATGAGGTAAATGTGAAACCGGAGCTGGACAAAGTCAGAAGAAATTCAAACTGCAGACAGCTTTGTTTATCTTTCAAAGCATCCTGCTGTTTTAAAAAATGGATTGAGATTCTTTAATCAAAAATGAAAAACTGGTGGAGTCCCAATGGAGCTATGTTGATGTAATTAATTTTCATTATTCAGAAACTATTTACTAATTTGTGGATTTTCCATGGTCCCTGCTTTCCCCTCTTACGCCCAATTGTTTACCTTTTGGTCAGTTCTTTGCCTAACACTAACTTCTGTAATCTGTGGGTAGAGAAGGCAAAAGGGACCTTGTAAGGTAACTATTACTGTAATCTAATATCTTAGTCTTCGCATTTGGTAGTCCCTGAAGAAATGTTTACTAGATGAAGGAAATGTGCTACTTATTAGCAGTTCTGGACTAACTGGGTCTTGGAGTTGCCATGAATTTTGTTTATCCATTTTGTTCTCAATCTCTAAGTAAGTAGGTGATTGAGCCATAAGAATTCATAATCGGAGGTCTTCCTTTGGGCTCTGGGGTTCTTCATATTTCCACGATTACCTGTTTATTAGAGAAAATATTAAGATTTGGTATTCAGTGAAAATTTAATTGTAACCAAGCCAGTAAAGATATCCAATTATCCTAGTCAGAAGAAATTTCTGTCTCCTGTGAACTCTTAAATCATAGTATTTATGCTCCCCACTGTGGCAATGATCACATGCTGCCCTGGATTGCACTACTTTGAATGCAGTCCCATCTCCCCCACTAGATTGCAATGCACTCATCTTGAGGGCATCTCTGTATTCATCTTTGTTATCTCTAGAGCAGTCCAATAAAACTATAATGCAAGCCACATTCATGACTTTAAATTTTCTAGTAACTACATTAATAAAAATAAAAAACAGGAAAACAGATGAAATCGACTTTAATAATATATTAAATCTTCAACATCTGGTGTGCATTTTACACTTACACTGCATTTTAATTCAGACTATCCAGATGTCAAATGCTCAATACCCACATGTGGCTAGTAGCTGCCATACTGGACAACCCGGTTCTAGAACACTTTGCTGTGGGTGGTACTACTTGTATAGTGTGCTGCTGTCAGACCTCAGATTGTATGGGTTCAAATCCCAGCTCTAACTGGTTCTCTAAGCCTCAACTTCTTCGTTGTTAAGAGTAATATTACTAATGAGAACAATACCTGGCACATGGTATGTATTCAAAAAGCATTTGTTAAATTCATCAAAATGTTTTTCACAGGGGCTTGTTTGAGTATTGAGTGAGATAATGTACTCAAAGCCCTTAGCACAGTGTATGGCTCATGGTACCTGTTCGATAAAAATGAGCTATTTCTATCATTAAGATAGTGTCTAGACACTAGAACATATTAAATAATTATTTTTACCTTGTGTCTGCTAGCCAAACTTTTAGCCACCCTTTATAAAAATCTCATAGGGTATCTTGTGAAGCCTTCATTCCCCCAGCCCAGACCATATGAATCCACTCTTCTTCTGTTCTCTCACAGAACTTGATTCATCCCTTTTAAAATTCCTTATCACTTTGTAATTCAATATTTTTTCTTTTCATTTCTCTGTAGCTTATAAGCTTCCACATGCAAGGGCATTGTCTTACTTATCTAGATATTTTTCACTATGCACTACACATTAACTGGCATGTAGTAAGTGCTCAGTAAATTTTTAATATATAATATATGAAATGAATAAACCCATTTATTTTATTGAGATCTCTTCCAGAAGAAAGTCTAGTCTGAACTGAATAGAAAAACATTCTTAGAAATAAATAAATACGATATCACCTTTGAGTTTTCCCTCAAATATTTATTGAGCTAATGGAGATTTTCTGAGAAATTGAAACTGATAATTGGTTTTAATAAGACAGTGATGGGCCCCCCAAAAAGGATAAAGTGGCTACTATGCTTGCTAGGCAAATGGAAATTCTGTAAAAAGTCTCTGAAACTAATATAACTGACATCTAAACTGAAGATAATATGTTCCTTTCTCATCGTGGGTCACAGCTGTGTAGGGCACCAGCTAATTCATGAAAGGAGTCTTATTACCCAGGATTTAAACTTAGATAAATTCCAAATTTGCAGCTGCCAATCACAGAGCATTCGCAGTATTGGTCAGAAATGCTGAGCTGTTCTGGGGTTTGGCCATTAGGGACACATTTGTATTGACCCCAAGAAGGTTCTCCATTTCCTCTCTTTCTGAGGCAAATGTTCATTCCTTAACTTCCATCAAATAAAAGGAGGTGAGGCTGGGGTCAGAGTTGCTAGTGTTAAACCAGTGAATTTTATATATGGTAAGATTTTGTAATGACATTACATTTTGTTTGTTTTTGCTGTCCATTATGCTTGTCCATTACTTATTGTCACTGAAGTTTGAATCACTGTGTTAGGTACTGGGGGGTACAGATGGGAATAAGAAGTCACCTGTCCTCTAATGTGTGGCAAGAAAGATGGACAAAATAATTGCAGGTGAGTACTGTAACAGTGGTGGTAGAATCTTGTTCTGGGGAGTATAGAGTAAGGACAATTAATAGTTATTATATGTCAGATATATATTAAAAGAGAAAAACCATCAGGCTCTATCTCTTCTTGGCTGGGTGACCTTAAGTAGGTGAATTAACCTATCTAAGCCTCATTTCTTCAACTGCTTAAAGGGGATAATTGAAGTAGTTGCCTCTGAAGATGAAATTGACTGGGACCATAAGAAAAGACTGCCCAGCAGTAAGAGGACTGGTTACACGAGCCGATGCAGACAGAGCATTTGGCACAGTGGTAAGCATCGTGTAAGTGTTTCCTATTGTTGTTACTATTTAAAAAGTTAATGATTCTTTGACATGTGTTGGTCTCTATGTTTCCTATAATTGAACACACTGTGATAGAATTTCACTTTATATTTAAAATTAAGATTTTCTGGTGACAGAATGAAAATTCGTTTATATATTTTTTCAAATCAGGATTTTCTAATTCAATTTGAAGCTGAATGGGAGAGTAATTAGGGGAAACTTGCTGTCAGTATGAAGAGATATTATAAAGCCAATTTAAACCTGTGATATTGTGCAAGAATAGCTGGATAGATCAACACAATAGAATGGATAATTCAGGGGCATCTTTAATTTATATAACAACTTTAGATATAATAAGAGAGGCATAATAAATTAATAAGAAAGAATGGAGTATGTATTACATTGTGTTGGGAAATTTGCTGTTTGGAAAAGATAATCAACATGTACCCTTTTTAAAAGCCTATATAAAAATACTATTCCTGTGGATTAAGATTTAAATATTAAATACAAGAATGGAGTATGTATTACATTGTGTTGGGAAATTTGCTGTTTGGAAAAGATAATCAACATATACCCTTTTTAAAAGCCTATATAAAAATACTATTCCTGTGGATTAAGATTTAAATATTAAATATACAAACACACAGATACAAGATAACACATATGACCCAAATACCTAAACTTTGGTTAGAGAGATTGCCCTTAGGCTAAATTCTATAATTTTTAAACAGCTCAGGAGACTTTCTGGTTTCTACCTATTTCTCACTTTCATGCAGAATCTCTCTTCCGCCACCTTTCTGTGTTCCTTCTCTAGGTGGGCCTCTCTCAGTTCCTTGAATATGCTGTGCTCTGTCCTGCCTGCTGGACTTGCCTTTGCTGGACTTGATATGGATGATCCATTTCTCCTCTCTACACCCACCCCCATCCTCCAACTTCTAACCCTGATTTACTGAGCCAGCTTAACCATCATTTCTTATACTTTATATGATGTTACATACCTTTTCAGTATAATTGCACAGGATTCTGAACTTTTCCTTTCCTAACAATCCTCACAGCTGGACTTGCCTTTGCTGGACTTGATATGGATGATCCATTTCTCCTCTCTACACCCACCCCTATCCTCCAACTTCTAACCCTGATTTACTGAGCCAGCTTAACCATCATTTCTTATACTTTATATGATGCTACATACATTTTCAGTATAATTGCACAGGATTCTGAACTTTTCCTTTCCTAACAATCCTCACGCATGTAACTACAAGTTGGTGTCTGTCTCTTTATTGCACTATGACTTACATGTGAGCAGAGGCCACGTCTGTATGGCTTACTGCTGTCACCCTCATGTCTGACTACTGGTTGGTACACACTGACCACTCAAAAACTATTAGGCCAAATAAATCAGGCATCAGAAGAAACCAAGGAAAATAGATATATGATTAGATAAAAATTAAAACACTAACAAAAAACCCTTTTGTGCTATTATATATCTTTGTAGAAGATAAGTGACCTCAAATGGTGTATTAAAGATTTATCCACTTTTTTGTTTACTCATAAGTCAACCTTAAAACAATGAGAACAAAAGACAAAATACAAACACCATCTTCCATAAAACTATGATAAATGGAAGAGTAGTAAGTGAATCCATGGCACAGAGGAAAATTAACGTTGAGTGCCTGCAGACTGTGACACCAAAGGGAAAAACTACGACTTACCCCACAAACTGTACAGCCACAGAACCGGAGGCAGCAGGCACTGAGAAAGTTAAGGATAAAGTGTGTGTGGTGTGGTGTGTGGGGATTTGTTTGAAAGTGTTTGTAAGGAGCAGTTAGGTCCCTAGATGCTTGCTTCCTAACCAGAATAAGTTATGACTCTGGTGGAACCAGAGGGGCTGAAGGGATGGCAGGCACAGAGAAATGGAATACTGGGTCTGAAACAGAAAATAGGCGGACTACATACAAGTGTTTTCACTGAACATTGCCCAGTTCCAGAGCTCATCAGCCAGGCTGACACTTCTCCAGAGTTGAAAGGAGCCTTCCTCAGAAAACTGGCACCATCACAGAGAAAAGACTAGCAGGTACTGACTTTTGGGTATCCACATATAGCAGCTGGCCACCAGATCACTCACACTGACATATATTAGTTGACAGGCCTTGCTTCCCCCCAGACCCAGAGCTTCCAGTCTGTATTTTAGTCTCCCGATCAGAAAAATGTAGACTGGCAAGGGTCATCAGCATTTGAGGAAGCCTTTAACATGCCACAAGGAGATTAAGGCAGCCAATAAATAAACAAACAAATAAATAAATAGGAAGGAGATTTGGAATAAACAGAAAATGCAAGAAGAATAAAACATTAAAAAAATAGAAACTGCCTTTAATATCTTTGAAGAGTCACGAAAATATTACATTTATGAAACAAGAACAGAATACTGTAAAAAAAAAGACCATTTAGCAAAGAAAAAAGGGCTCCTAACAATTTGGTTTTAAATTAACATTTTAAATTAAAACAAAGAGCTATTTTTTTACCCAGCAAACACATATTGAAGGCTTGCTATGTGCCAGGCACTGGTCTAGGCGCTGATGGAATGAAAGGACTTGCCCTCTGTCAGCTCACATTGCCCATTGCAGGCAGAGACAAATGGTAATCAAATGCATATACAAGTCAAACCAAGAAGTTATCAGCCGGTTGATAGGTGCTGTAGAGAATTAAGATAGGGCAAGGAAGAAAGAGCACCAGTAGTGGGGGTTGCTCTCTTATAAAAGATGGTCAGGGATATCCTCACTGCTCAGGTAACATTCGTGCAGAGATATGAAGTAGTCCCCGTGGAGAGCCATGTGGATGTATGAAGAGAGATGTTCCAGGCAGTCGGAAAAACCAATGCTAAAGCCCTGAGGTGGGATTGTACCTAGTTCCTAGGCAAGGAGGCTAATCACAGTTGACACAAGCCAGATCATGTAAAGGGCACCTGTCATACCCAATGGCCCACACCACAGCAAATATTTTGCAATGCTTCCTGTACTATCCTGTAATGAAATTTATAGATAATAGTACCTACTTACACACATAATTAAACAAAAAAGCTCATATAATTACCTAATAGTAACAAATGTGAGAAATCACTGAAAATATTTGTAAACCCAGGTGTATGATTATACTGGAAGACATAAGGAGGTAGTCAAATGCTTCACCTTTAGTCAGAACCACCACAAACATGACATAAAAATGTAGACTGATACAGGTGTGATATACTGGTGACTCAAATATAAGTAACATTGTCACTGATGACATGACTTTGCAAAAAGAAGAATTCTTGATAAGGTTCCAAGGGAACTAATGTACAGTGTCCAGAGAAGACACTAGAAAGTCACAGAGGAGGCAGGAAGATTCTTCAGTGTATGAGCTACCCACTCATTGCAGGATGTCCAGCAGTCCTGCTCTACTTGCTAGGTGGAGGAGAGTGGCACTCATGTGATGACAGCAAAACTCTGGAAAAGATTACAAAAGCCCCCCTTCCCCATTGAGAAACACTGATGGGAGGCTTGGAAAGCCATTTTTAAAGGTTTTCAGCATTTACTAGGAGAGATATGGAAAGATTTTCATAAGAGGAATGTGATCCAACTCATGTTTTAAAAGACTCCTCTGGTTGTGTTGAAAATAGTCTATGGGGGAAAGACAGGAGCGGAAGCTTTGTTAGGAGGCTCTGGAATCAGCCAAGTGGCTGTAGGTCAGGACATTGGTGAAAAGTGGCTGGATTCTGGATATACTTTTTTATGTAGAGCTAGCAGGATTTGCTGGTGAATTGCATGTGAAAAATGATAAAAAGGAAAGAGTCAAGAATGTCAAAATTAGGCGCTATGATTCTAACACACTGTCCATGATTCTTTTGTAATGTCTTCTTGGCATGGAAGGCAATCCAAAGTTCTTGAGTTTTGAAAAAATAAAAATATGCCTTTTGTTTGTCATTAGTCTGCTAAGTTGTAGATTCTTCACTTTTGCCTTTCACTTGTTATACAGAGCAATCAATGGAGACCAGAGCTCTGACTATAATATTAGCATGACTACATATCCAGAATTCCTTTAATGAAGGCTTACTTATGGTCCAATACTGCAAATCTCATTAACCTGATCAACATATCCTTATTCCACTACCTGATCATCTTACCACTGCATTAGCTGGTAAACTGGAGAAAGAGGTGAAATGAGTTTTCTAGCCCCCAAGGGAATAGGATCAGAGCTACACAAAACCTCTATTTTTTAAGAACATAATCCTTCAAACATAGAGCCTAATCACTGAAAACAGAAAATAAACCAAAAAATTAAAGTGAGCTATTCTAGGGTAGTTAGTGTGTCTAAGACACTTATATTGTACATCAGAGAAGAATCAACTTGTCCCAGTGGTGAATGGAAGAATCAGGAAGTATGGCTAAATATAACTTTCAGTGAGTAATACATTTTCTTCAAATCATGTTTTATCTATAAAATTTATGTAATTTTTACATTATACTCCACATTATTACTGTGATTTTTTAAAAATAGAAAATTAATATTTTGAATTATTTACTGTTAAGTAAAATTGATGCACTGGTTAGATGCATTTTTTTATCCTGTTGCTTCCTATACACATACTCCCATTTATGCTGCAAGGGTAACTAGAAGGCATTTGTATTAAATTGGGTAAGAAAAATGACACAGTCAAATAAGAGTAATTAAGGAGTCTAATGAAGCTACTATTTTGAATGGGGGCAGGCAGAGTTAAAAAAACCCCAACATAGACTAGTGAGGCACTGTAGTGGGTTGAATGGTGGCTTCTCCAAAAGATATAACCATGTCCTGATGCCTGGAACTGTGAACATTGATTTATATGGAAAAAGAATCGCTGTTTCTGTTGCTGATAATCAAATACCCGGAACTAGGTGATTTATAAGAAAACAAAATTTATTGCTTAGAGTTCAGAGGCTGGGAAGTCCAAAATTCTGTTGAACTGACATCTAGTGACGTGATCTTATAGCAATGCAGAGGTCTCACATGGCAGAATAGAAGAGCAGAGAGAGAGAGAGAGAGAGAGAGAGAATCTCATGTGCTCTCCTTTTAAAGCTCTCAGAACCATGCCCATGACCACCATTATTAATCCATTCATTAGGGGATGGTCCTCACAATCTAATCACCTCTTCAAGGCCCCACCTTTCAATTACCATAATAGGATTTCCCACCCTCCCAACAGTCACAGTGAGGATCAAGTTTCTAATACATAAAACTTGGGGTGGGGGCTGTGATGGTGGGAAGTGCAGGCAGCAGTGGGAGCCCACAGGATGGACCTACCAGCGTGGGAAATCAAGGCGGCCTTCCTGACTCCATGTTCAACATCCTCTGCACACTGGTGTGGTGGTTAGGTCCCCCGAGTCCTCGGGTATCTCTACTTCTATGGCTTTCCTGCTCTGAGACCATGCTTTAACTCTCCCAGGCTGGGGATGCATGCTAGTAGTGCTACAATTATGGGGTCTCCATGGTGTTTCCACTTTCATGGCTCACAAGATGTGGCACTGGTGGGTTTTTTCTACCAGCACTGTAGCTGCGATTCAGCTGGAGACCTAGGAGAGGAACATTTGATGGGTGTTATGGTCTTTGCTAGAGGAATGTTTCCAACCAGGAAGGAGTTGGTGGAGAGGTAGTATCCTGACCTCTGCCTCCCTCCATCCTCTGAGATTTTCTCCATGACCCATTTGGAAGCCTGGCATCTGGTTGATTCAATCCACAGAAATCAGCCTCCTGGAGAGAGTGGAGTGGAGCGGGTGGAGGGTGGAAAAAGGAGGGTGAACAGAGAATATCCAGCATAATATTTATACTCTAGTTTGATAACTTCTAGAGTTAAGAGATTTGGATTCTAGTTTTTATGCTACTAACTGTCTGTGTACTCAGGTTCTTCTGTGTTTCACTTTCCAATCTATTCAAAATATGACATTTGTTTTAAAACTTTAGACTTTGGAGAGCTTGGGATGTCTCAGGGATCATTAGCCACTGAAGCTCAGGAGGGGAAAGAGCCTTATCATGCCTCATGACTGACCAAGTCAAAGCAGCAACACAATCTCACATGTTTTAGTGCTCAGAATAGTTTTCTAGGCTTTGTTGAAGATACCTATTGCTATACACTTAGAGAAGTAGAAAGTGCTACATGAGTTTGAGGTGAGGGAAAGAAAATACCCCTGTTGAAGTGGAGGCTCTCACTTCCTGGGAACTACCGCATGACTTTGTTTCTGTGCCTTTCAATGTGCTGTTCTGTATGCCTCCTCACCTTGTCCTGTACTCCACCTTACCTCAGGAAGAATCAATTCAAATGTCTTTCTTAGCAATGCCTTTTCTGACCGACCAAAGCAGACTTAACCTTAAAATTCTTTGGGCCAACTGTGTGCTTTGCATATGTCTCTATTATGTCACTTATCACACTGTATTGCAGTTATTACACTGTATGTTTGGCTTTGCCCTTTGACAGTAAGATCCTGAAAGCAAGAAAGATGTGGTATTTTTCTTTATCTTCAATTCTGAGCACAGTGCCTGGGCAGTTATTACACTGTATGTTTGGCTTTGCCCTTTGACAGTAAGATCCTGAAAGCAAGAAAGGTGTGGTATTTTTCTTTATCTTCAATTCTGAGCACAGTGCCTGACATAGTGCCTAGTGGATCCTCAGTATTCCTGTTAAGTGAATGAATGAAATAGCACAGAAATGCCTGAAATTTTGAAAGGAGGTGACTTTCTCAGAATGTACATGAACCCTACTATTCATATTATGTACTTAGATTCACTCTACTATTAAAAAATTGGCCAGTCAAAGCTTATTAATCGAGGCTCTCCTTGTCTTTCCAAATACTTCACACCCACCAGTGTTCCCATAGCATTCTGGACAAACATTGATCCAGATTATACCACGGTGCATAAAATAATCTCTTACTTTAAGTGTCTCCCATTACACTGAGAGCACCTGAGGATGGAAAAACATCTTGTTATATTTCTAGCACATATCACAATGTCCAGTACAGCATAATCAATTAAGGTAAGAAGTTACTTTAACCTCAATTTATGCAAAGAAGTTGAGGCTCGGAAAGTTTAAATGACTTGCCCACACTCGCAGGACTAACATGTGGTCAGCTGCGATGCACATCATCTTTTCTGATGACAAGTGTAAAGATTATTTCACTACATTATGCTGACTTTGCCAATAAAAGTTGTGAAAGAATGTCAACTTTCAATGGATTCAGTGCTCTGATGAATCAGGGTCTTCCTTCTCCCTCCAGTTGATGGATATAAATGTTAATGAGAAGGAAGCCTGGGTAACCCAGGGCTTAATCTCTAGCCTGACTTCTCTGAGGTTTCTGATGTAGCCCTTTGTCTCTTAGCAAATTTTTAATTTAGTCTTATAATAGGGTCTAAATGCACAGTTAGAAATTCAGAGAAAATCTCCTGAGAAAGCTCAAAGAGTTGTTTTCCTGAGTGCAGCCTAGTACTTAAAAATTTTCCCTGACTGTACTGTTAGACAATGAGCAGGAACTAGTGAGAACCTGTGAGCAACCAGGAGCTTAATGCGAGGTGATGAAAATAATGGAGACCTATTTGCACACTGTCAGGAAATGTGTCTTCTACCCTCAGCTCCTTGCCAGGGTTGGGCATTCATCAATTGCCTCTTGGTTCTGAGTCCCTCTGAGAAGGCTGTCTGTCATTCAATTTCATTTACCACCAATTCCCTTCCTCCTGCCCTCCCTTCTGCCAAGTACATTTGGAGTGACATTGAGTGGTAATTTTCCATTGATCCATTTGGCAATGTTGTTGAACGAGGAATGAGGTGGTGGTCAAAGTGATCAGCAAGTAGAGTCTGATCAAGTAGAGTATTCACTAGGAGGAAATCTACTTCTATTTGGGTCTCTCCTAGTGAAATAGCTGAGAATTTTGCCACCTCCAATCCTTAGCAGGCCTGGGATTTTGATATCTGTTGTCTAGCTCAGCTTCTTTTAGGACTGTTGACACTGCAGTGTAAATGTAATGCTAAAATTTCTGAAAAGCAGTGGCTGTAACTCTGAGAAGAACAAGGAGGTGTCACAGTGTCATAAAAATGACCCGTGGGCCCTGTGCCTTCACAGTGTTAGGTGGTGACTATTAGCCTCGGCTTCAGATAGAAATCCAGATTCAAATCTCTTTGTACCCATTTTCTAGCTGTATTACCTTGAAAAATTATTTACCTATTTGAGTCTCAATTTCTTCATGGGTAAAATAGTATTTGCCATGTAGAGTTGTGAGGGTTAATGCTTTACAATGGGGCAGTGTTTGGTATCTATAAGTGCTTGTTAATACTAGCTTTAAACATACTACAGTCTTAACATTGGCTGCATATTGGAATGGCCTGAGAAGCTTTTAAAAATCCTAATGCACAGGACACATTGCAAATCAGTCAAATTTGAACCTTTGGTACTGGGATGTGTGTAGCAATATTTTTTAAAATCTCCCCTGGCAATTCAAATGTATGGCCAAGGATGAGAACTACTGTTAAAATATATTATTAGTACACAAAATTTCATGTGCAGATTCTGTGTGGATGAAAATGAATGATGAAACAAAGCTGAATTTTGTTTAAGGCCAATCATACACCTGGTGCTTTTCAAAATATTCCCATTTTTCAGATGAGCAAACCAAGGGGTTCAGAAAGTTAAAGCAGCATATGATGGAACTGGGATTCCGATGCAGGGTGTCTAAATTTCAATTAATGCAGTTTTCACTATGCTTGGGCCCCTATTTTCTGGGCTAGTCTGGTGGCCTGGTGATTGAATTTAGTTCAGAATCTGTTCTTATTAAGTTCTGGAATAAACCCCTGCAGGAGACAACCAGGTGAGCTTTGTAAACATTCACTGACCTTTCCCCATTATCACACGGCTAACAGGAGATTACAGCCAACAGAATGTGTGGTTATTTGACGAGCAGAGTAAATAAAAATTGTGTCCCTACTATTACCCACCTGGTCTCAGGCAAGTTCCTCACCCTCTCTGAGCCTTCCACTCCCCATCAATAGTAAAACAGTAGTAGACTTGAAAATTCTGATTATTTTTTCTTTAGTTTTTAAAGATGAAATTGGTGATGTTAATTGAAGCCTCACAGAGGACTCCTCATAACTCCTCTCACACATTTCTACAGACAAATTCAAGGTAAGCCAGACACAAACCAAGGGGGTCACCAAGAGGTGGCATCTTCTCTGATTATTGCAGGCTAGATTAGTTTTCCAAGCTCAAAGCCTGAAAAGTGTATTGAAGAGGAAGAAGAGCAGTGGCCCGTGTTGGGGGTCTATAGATCCTCCACCACGGGCCAGTGACCCTTGATGGTTACAAATGTGGAAAAACATTTACCCTTAGTTCTTGGGTAGTCAGGAAGGGCCTAGGGTGGCCAGACCCACAGGCCACCCCCTTTGGCCTATAGACTCCAGTCCATACCTCAGGACCATGTGATGTGATCAGTGTCTTTGTGGGTCAAGAAGTGAGGACAGTTGTGAGGCACTGTTTTTATTGTCCCCTCCCTCACCTTCACTGAAGTCTGCCCTGGCTCAACATAGAACTCTGTCATCGGTCGCAGGCACAGCATCTTAGTAACCTGAAATGACTCAGCAGTGGCCTTGGGAACCACAGGGGGTCCACTGATAGCTGTGATGCTCTGTGTGGCACTGTTGATGGAGATCCTGTGCTAGGCAGTAACAGCAATGTTGGGGGAGCTTAGCCCAGGCCCAGATAACCAAAGAATGTTATGGAAGACGGTGATATTTGTAGTCATAGTGGGGGCTTTTGTGTTTAAAACTTTTTATTACTAAGCAAGAGAGAAAATAACTGTCCACTAGGTGTTTCTGCCCTTTTGAAGGAAAACCATCAAATTTTTGAGAGGTTTAGCCACATTAAAAGTGAATTTGCAGAATCAAATGTACTAGAGGTTAGACTGAGAATGAAGTGTCAGGTCTAGCAAATATAAAAGCTATGAATAAACAGCTTAAAAACGATGGCTCTTTACTTTGTCTTAAAATAAATTCTTATAGAAAAGTATGGAAAGAAGAGAAATCAAAATGTTTACAGGTTTGGCCTAGAGGTTAGACTGAGAATGAAGTGTCAGGTCTAGCAAATATAAAAGCTATGAATAAACAGCATAAAAACGATGGCTCTTTACTTTGTCTTAAAATAAATTCTTATAGAAAAGTATGGAAAGAAGAGAAATCAAAATGTTTACAGGTTTGGCTGGTTGCTGACATTACAGGTAAGACTCAGTCCTTAGAAGACTCAAAGCAAATCCAACATCAAGTATCTGCAACCAGGATATCCTTCGAGCCCATCAGCAAAATGGATATCAGCTCCAGACAGCACAAGAGAGGCTTTGGAGGACAATTCCAGTCTTCAGAAGGGCATGTAGCTGCTTTCACAAGAATCTCAAGAATGAAACGGAAGATTAGGCAAATTTAAGAAAGAGAAAAAAAAAATTCAAAAAATGTTAAGCTGCCTATGAAGTTAGGCAATAATAATAAAGGGAGTCAGATTGTCTTAGGGGAACACTTGCTGATGATGAGCCATTGGTCCACTTTTCTTAGAGAATAAAACATGGATCACGAGAATGTGGAGTTGAATATATTGAAGTCATCTGATGCAGGAGACCTTCTACATGATGAATCCAGAGGAGTTTTGAATATGGTCGAATTAAATAATTATTTACAACATCGCAAAATGACAGCTTTGTCAGCTGAAAAACTTGAAGAACACAGCAGAATAATATGTTCAAAGTTTGCTTTCACAAGAATCTCAAGAATGAAACGGAAGATTAGGCAAATTTAAGAAAGAGAAAAAAAATTCAAAAATTGTTAAGCTGCCTATGAAGTTAGGCAATAATAATAAAGAGAGTCAGATTGTCTTAGGGGAACACTTGCTGATGATGAGCCATTGGTCCACTTTTCTTAGAGAATAAAACATGGATCACGAGAATGTGGAGTTGAATATATTGAAGTCATCTGATGCAGGAGACCTTCTACATGATGAATCCAGAGGAGTTTTGAATATGGTCGAATTAAATAATTATTTACAACATCACAAAATGACAGCTTTGTCAGCTGAAAAACTTGAAGAACACAGCAGAATAATATGTTCAAAGTTTTATTGAGGAAGAACATAAGTGTTCTGAAAAGCATCCTTCATTGTTGATGTTCTAAGTGGCACAATTGGCACAACCAGGAATCCTCCTGATGATCAGTTCCCCAAGGAAAGAGGACCATCAGTCTGTGATGGTGCAATGGTGT